>NW_017213630.1:0-15445 GCF_001704415.2 Capra hircus | reverse complement strand
CAGTGCGCTTTCCTCCCGAGCTGTAGCAGCAGTGTCCCGCTTCCTTCCGTGGATCAAGGAATCTGTGGCTTTCCTCGAGGCTTTCCCACGAGGCTTTCCCACTAGGCTTTCCCACAGGGCGTTCCCACGTGCCTCCTTGGTGTGAGTCGATCCTCGGCTTGAAAGTCGACGCAGTGCAGGGAATACAGGTTTCCCTGGAATGGACTGAGACAGTTGGGGGACTCTGGGAATGGTGGCAACGACCTGGAGTTCCTCTCGCCTTTCCTGTGGAGAGCGCCCTCCTCTGGAAATGCGACGGGAAGGGCCGGGAATTCTGTCCCGAAGACGCAGTGAAAGGATCCCTCCTCTCGAGCTAGGAGGCGGAAAACGGGGCTCCTCTGGATGTGGGCGGAACTCTCGTGCTTCCTCTCGAGTGGAGACAGGTATGTCGGGGAACTTCTTGAGTTGCAGCAAAGGTGTGAAGGACCCTATGGAAGTTCCAGAGGTTAGGTGTGAATAGCCTCAGGACGCCTCAGCGGAAATGGGCCTCATCTCGCCTGGAGGGGAGAACCTCCTGGATTTTCTGGAGTTGCGGCAGGTGCTCTCGACTTAATATGGGGACCTCAGGGACCCCGCTCTGGAGGCCTCAGGAAAGGCCAGTCCCCATGCGAGTTGCTCGGGGGCCTCTCGGGATTCCTCTCCCGTCGATGCCAGGGCCTAAGATCTTGTGAGGAGTGGGTGCTGGAACCTGAGGATTCCTCTCCAGTGCTAACATGGATATTGGGGTACTTCTGGAGTTTCCCCAGGGGAGTCAGTCCTGGTCTCGAGTGGGGGCTTGCAGGTGCGCTTTCCTCCCGAGCTGTAGCAGCAGTGTCACGCTTCCCTTCGCGTGGATGAAGGGATCTGTGACTTTCCCTCGAGGCTTTCCCACGAGGCTTTCTCATGAGGCTTTCACACAGGGCAGTCCCACGTGCCACCGTGGTGTGAGTCGATCCTCGGCTTGAAAGTCGAGGCCAGTGCAGGGAAAACAGGTTTCCCTGTAATGGACTGAGACATCTCGGGGACTCTGGGAATGGTGGCACGACCCTGGAGTTACTCTAGCCTTTCCTGTGGAGAGCGCCTCCTCTTGAGATGCGAGGGGAACGCCGGGAATTCTTTCCCGATCACGAAGTGAAAGGATCCCTCCTCTCGAGCTAGGAGGCGGAAACGGGGCTCCTCTGGATGTGGGCGGGACTCTCGTGCTTCCTCTCGAGTGGAGACGGGTATGTCGGGGATCTTCTTGAGTTGCAGCAAGGGTGTGAAGGACCCTTTGGAAGTTCCAGAAGTTAGTTGTGATTAGCCTCGAGAGGCCTCAGCGCAAATGGCCCTGATCTCGCCTGGAGGGTGAGAACCTCCTGGATTTTCTGGAGTTGCGGCAGGTGCTCTCGACTTACGACGGGGACCTCAGGGACCCGCTCTTGTGGCCTCAGGAAAGCCCAGTCCCCATGCGAGTTGCTCGGGGGCCGCTGAGGATTCCTCTCCCGTCGATGCAGGGTCCTAAGATCTTGTTTGGACTCGGTGCCAGAACCTGAGGATTCCTCTCGAGTGCTGACATGGATCTTGGGATACTTTTGGAGTCTCCCCAGGGGAGTCAGTCCTCGTCTCGAGTGGGGGCATGAACGTGCGCTTTCCTCCCGAGAAGGAGCTGCAGTGTAGCGCTGCCCTTCCCGTGGATTAAGGATCTGTGGCTTTCCCTCGAGGCTTTCCCACAGGGCTGTCCCACGTACCACCGTGGTGTGAGTCGATCCTCGGCTTGAAAGTAGAGGCAGTGCAGGGAAAACAGGTTTCCCTGGAATGGACTGAGATTTCTGGGGGACTTTGGGAATGGTGGCACGACCCTGGAGTTCCTCTCGCCTTTCCTGTGGAGAGGGCCTCCTCTTGAGATGCGACGGGAACACCGGGAATTCTTTCCCGAACACGCAGGGAAAGCATCCCGCCTCTCGAGCTAGGAGGCGGAATCTGGGCTCCTCTGAATGTGGCCGGGACTTTCGTGCTTCCTCTCGAGTGGAGACGGGTATGTCGGGGAACTTCTTGAGTTGCAGCAAGGGCGTGAAGGACCCTTTGGAAGTTCCAGATGTTAGATTTGATTAGCTTCATGACGCCTCAGCGGAAATGGGCCTCATCTAGCCTGGAGGGGAGAACCTCCTGGATTTTCTCGAGTTGCGGCAGGTGATCTCGTCTTACGACGGGGACTTCAGGGACCGGCTCTGGTGGCCTCAGGAAAGGCCAGTCCCCATGCGAGTTGAATGGCGGCCTCTGGGGATTCCTCTTCCGTCGATGCTGGGCCTAAGACCTTGTTTGGAATCGGTGCCGGAACCTGAGGATTCCTCTCGAGTGCTGACATGGATCTTGGGGTACTTCTGGAGTCTCCCCAGGGGAGTCAGTCCTCGTCTCGAGTTGGGGCATGCACGTGCGCTTTCCTCCCGAGCTGTAGCAGCAGTGTCGCGCTTCCCTTCCCGTGGATCAAGGAATATGTGGCTTTCCCTCGAGGCTTTCAGAGGAGGCTTTCCCACGAGGCTTCCCACAATGCTGTCCCACGTGCCACGGTCGAGTGATTCGATCCTCGGCTTGAACGTCGAGGCAGTGCAGGGAAAAGAGGTTTCCCTGAAATGGACTGAGACATCTGGCGGACTCTGGGAATGGTGGCACGACCCTGGAGTTCCTCTCGCCTTTCCTGTGGAGAGCGCCTCTTCTTGAGATGCGACAGGAACACGGGGAATTCTTTCCGAACACGAGGGAAAGGATCCCTCCTCTCGAACTAGGAGTTGGAAATGGGGCTCCTCTGGATGTGGGCGGGATTCTCGTGCTTCCTCTCGAGTGGAGACGGGTATGTCGTGGAACTTCTTGAGTTGCAGCAAGGGTGTGAAGGGCTCTTTGGAAATTCGAGAGGTTAGATGTGATTAGCCTCGAGACGCCTCAGTGGAAATGGGCCTCATCTCGCCTGGAGGGGAGAACCTCCTGGATTTTCTCGAGTTGCGGCAGGTGCTCTCGACTTACGACGGGGACCTCAGGGACCCGCTGTGGTGGTCTCAGGAAAGGCCAGTCCCCATGCGAGTTGCTCGGGGGCCTCTCGGGATTCCTCTCCCGTCGAAGTCGGGGCCTAAGACCTTGTGTGGAGTGGGTGCCGGAACCTGAGGATTCCTCTCCAGTGCTGACATGGGTCTTGGGGTACTTCTGAGTCTTCCCAGGGGAGTTAGTCTTCGTCTCGAGTGGGGGCCTGCACGTGCGTTTTCCTCTCGAGCTGTAGCAGTAGTGTCACGCTTCCCTTCGCGTGGTTCAAGGGATCTGTGGCTTTCCCTCGAGGCTATCCCACGAGGCTTTCCCACGAGGCTTTCCCACAGGGCTTTCCTACGTGCCACCGTGGTGTGTTTCGATCCTCGGCTTGAAAGTCGACGCAGTTCAGGGAAAACAGGTTTCCCTGGAATGGACTGAGACATCTGGGGGACTCTGGGAATGGTGGCACGACCCTGGAGTTCGTCTCGCCTTTCCTGTGGAGAGCGCCTCCTCTTGAGATGCGACGGGAACACCGGGAATTCTTTCCCGACCACGCAGGGAAAGGATCCCTCCTCTCGATCTAGGAGTCGGAAACGGGGCTCCTCTGGTTGTGGGCGGGACTCTCGTGCTTCCTCTCGATGGAGACGGGTATGTCGGGGAACTTCTTGAGTTGCAGCAAGGCTGTGAGGGACCCTTTGGAAGTTCCAGATGTTAGATGTGATTAGCCTCAAGACGCCTCAGCGGAAATGGGCCTCATCTCGCCTGGAGGGGAGAACCTCCTGTACTTCCTCGAGTTGCGACAGGTGCTCTCGACTTACATCGGGGACCTCAGGGACCCGCTCTGGTGGCCTCAGGAAAGGCCAGTCCCCATGCGAGTTGCTCGGGGGCTTCTCGGGATTCCTCTCCCGTCGATGCCGGGGCCTGAGACCTTGTGTGGAGTCGGAGCCGGAACCTGAGGATTCCTCTCCAGTGCTGACATGGATCTTGGGTACTTCTGGAGTCTCCCCAGGGGAGTCAGTCCTCGTCTCGAGTGGGGGCATGCACGTGCGCTTTCCTCCCGAGCTGTAGCAGCAGTGTCACTCTTCCCTTCGCGTGGATCAAGGTATCTGTGGCTTTCCCTTGAGGCTTTCACAGGAGGTTTTCCCACGAAGTTTTCCCACAGGGCTGTCCCACGTGCCACCGTGGTGTGAGTCGATCCTCGGCTTGAAAGTCGAGGCAGTGCAGGGAAAACAGGTATCCCTGGAATGGACTGAGATATCTGGGGGACTCTAGGAATGGTGGCACGACCCTGGAGTTCCTCTCGCCTTTCCTGTGGGGAGCGCCTCCTCCTGAGATGCGACGGGAACACCGGGAATTCTTTCCCGACCACGCAGGGAAAGATCCCTCCTCTCGAGCTAGGAGGAGGAATCTGGGCTCCTCTGGATGTGGGCGGGACTTTCGTGCTTCCTCTCCAGTGGAGACGGGTATGTTGGGGAACTTCTTGAGTTGCAGCAAGGGTGTGAAGGATCATTTGGAAGTTCCAGATGTTAGATGTGATTAGCCTCGAGACGCCTCAGCGGAAATGGGCCTCATCTCGCCTGGAGGGTAGAACCTCCTGGATTTTCTCGAGTTGCGGCAGGTGCTCTCGACTTACGACGGGGACCTTAGGGACCCGCTCTGGTGGTCTCAGGAAAGGCCAGTCCCCATGCAAGTTGCTCGGGGGCCTCTCGGGATTCCTCTCCCGTCGAAGTCGGGGCCTAAGACCTTGTGTGGAGTGGGTGCCGGAACCTGAGGATTCCTCTCCAGTGCTGACATGGATCTTGGGGTACTTCTGAGTCTCCCCAGGGGAGTCAGTCTTCGTCTCGAGTGGTGGCCTGCACGTGCGCTTTCCTCTCGAGCTGTAGCAGCAGAGTCACGCTGGCTTAAGACCTTGTGTGGCATCGTTGCCGGAACCTGAGAATTCCTCTTCAGTGCTGACATGGGTCTTGGGGTACTTCTGAGTCTTCCCAGGGGAGTCAGTCTTCGTCTCGAGTGGGGGCCTGCACGTGCGTTTTCCTCTCGAGCTGTAGCAGTAGTGTCACGCTTCCCATCGCGTGGTTCAAGGGATCTGTGGCTTTCCCTCGAGGCTATCCCACGAGGCTTTCCCACGAGGCTTTCCCACAGGGCTGTCCTACGTGCCACCGTGGTGTGTTTCGATCCTCGGCTTGAAAGTCGACGCAGTGCAGGGAAAACAGGTTTCCCTGGAATGAACTGAGACATCTGGGGGACTCTGGGAATGGTGGCACGACCCTGGAGTTCGTCTCGCCTTTCCTGTGGAGAGCGCCTCCTCTTGAGATGCGACGGGAACACCGGGAATTCTTTCCCGACCACGCAGGGAAAGGATCCCTCCTCTCGAGCTAGGAGGCGGAATCTGGGCTCCTCTGGATGTGGGCGGGACTTTCGTGCTTCCTCTCCAGTGGAGACGGGTATGTCGGGGAACTTCTTGAGTTGCAGCAATGGCGAGAAGGACCCTTTGGAAGTTCCAGATGTTAGATGTGATTAGCCTCGAGACGCCTCAGCGGAAATGGGCCTCATCTCGCCTGGAGGGTAGAACCTCCTGGATTTTCTCGAGTTGCGGCAAGTGCTCTCGACTTACGACGGGGACCTCAGGGACCCGCTCTGGAGGCCTCAGGAAAGGCCAGTCCCCAGGTGAGTTGCTCGGGGGCCTCTGGGGATTACTCTCCCGTCGATGCTGGGGCCTAAGACCTTGTGTGGAGTCGGTGCCGGAACCTGAGGATTCCTCTCCAGTGCTGACATGGATCTTGGGGTACTTCTGGAGTCTCCCCAGGGGAGTCAGTCCTCGTCTCGAGTTGGGGCATGCACGTGCGCTTTCCTCCCGAGCTGTAGCAGCAGTGTCGCGCTTCCCTTCCCGTGGATCAAGGAATATGTGGCTTTCCCTCGAGGCTTTCTCAGGAGGCTTTTCCACTAGGCTCCCCACAATGCTGTCCCACCTGCCACGGTGGAGTGAGTCGATCCTCGGCTTGAAAGTCGAGGCAGTGCAGGGAAAAGAGGTTTCCCTGAAATGGACTGAGACATCTGGCGGACTCTGTGAATGGTGGCACGACCCTGGAGTTATTCTCGCCTTTCCTGTGGAGAGCGCCTCTTCTTGAGATGCGACGGGAACACGGGGAATTCTTTCCGAACACGAGGGAAAGGATCCCTCCTCTCGAGCTAGGAGTCGGAAATGGGGCTCCTCTGGATGTGGGCGGGATTCTCGTGCTTCCTCTCGAGTGGAGACGGGTATGTCGTGGAACTTCTTGAGTTGCAGCAAGGGTGTGAAGGGCTCTTTGGAAGTTCCAGATGTTAGATGTGATTAGCCTCAAGACGTCTCAGCGGAAATGGGCCTCATCTCGCCTGGAGGGGAGAACCTCCTGGACTTTCTCGAGTTGCGGCAGTTGCTCTCGACTTACGATGGGGACCTCAGGGACCCGCTCTGGAGGCCTCAGGAAAGGCCAGTCCGCATGCGAGTTGCTCGGGGGCCTCTCAGGATTCCTCTCCCGTCGATGCCGGGGCCTAAGACTGCCGGGAGCCAGTGTGAGGAAGCCCGCCCGTGACAAGGCTATGAGGAAGGAAGTTGACATACGCAAGGCGTGCTCAGACTTCAGGGACCCCTCTGGAAATTTTAAGCATGTACCCCAACAAAAATCTGCCGGTTTTTTCGCTCTGCTTTTTCACTCTTCTGACCTTTTCTGGAAAAAGTCAATTCAGGGCGTTACTCTTCTGCATTTGAAAGAGTGTTTCAATCCAAAAACCCTCTGATGGCTTTCTAGCCTGCCTGTAGGACTCGTACAGCTGCGCTTGTGATTGTTTGAGGCCCTCTGACCGCAGGAGGCACAGGAAGCTTAAAACATCCTAGGAATGCAGGAGCTTCCGAGGAGTCAAAATCTTTAGAATAGGACTGATTAAAAGTTTCATTTTTTGGGTCAATGCTTGCTGCCAAATTTTCATATCCTTTATTTTTAGATATAGTTGGTATATAGAAAAACAAGTAGTAGACCTGGTATTAGCAACATTAGATCTTTGAGTTAAGTACCTTCTTTGTTATAACCCACTGCACCTTTGTTCTATAGAGATGTAACTTTAATGCTTTAAGGAGATGCAGATTAAAGAAAAACACTTCTGGGGAAACAAAATTAACATTCATTAAGGAAGAGAGCCAAAAAGTGTTAACAAGCCTCTTGGCCAGAAGATAATGTAAATCACCTGAGACCTTTTGTATACAAAATGATATACAGAAAGAATCTGGGTTGCGAACACTACATAATTTTGTGTTATCCATTGATCTCCATGTTTTATCAAAAGTATAAAAGGCCTTCTGAACAATAAAGGAGGAGGCCAGGGGCCGGGGGCCAATTTCTCGGACCAGCTTCTCGAACTAGTCTCTCAGCCTGGTTTCTTGGGACTCTGGCTCCCCCCGTGTCTTTCTCTCTCTTTCTTCTTCTCTACCTTTCCTTCTCTCTGCTCTTTACTTTAACTTCAGGCTGAATCTCCACCTGGAGTGCGGAGGCTCGCCAGGTCTACTTACATGCCCTGGCTGTTAAGACCCGCACAAAAGGGAGCTTAAGGCGAGGCACCCTTAGATATTCAAGCGGGCGCCGGTGGCCCAACGTAGGTGGTGCAAATTCCTTGTCTGGAATTTTATTGGCCGTCCGGATAAACCAAGCTATTCAGCCCTCTTACTCCACTTCATCTTCTTACTACACTATAGTTTCCTAATCTAATCTTACATTAATAAATAACCAAGTCTTTCCACGCCAAGGTCGTCCACGCTTCGAATTCCCTGGATCCACCGGGGCTGGACCGGGCATAAGACCTTGAGTGGAGTCGGTGCCGGAACCTGAGGATTCCTCTCCAGTGCTGACATGGATGTTGGGGTACTTCCTGAGTCTCCCCAGGGGAGTCAGTCCTCGTGTCGAGGCGGGGCATGCACGTGCGCTTTCCTCCCAAGCTGTAGCAGCAGTGTCACGCTTCCCTTCGCGTGGATCAAGAGATCTGTGGCTTTCCCACGAGGCTTTCCCACAGGGCTGTCCCACGTGCCACCGTGGTGTGAGTCGATCCTCGGCTTGAAAGTCGAGGCAGTGCAGGGAAAACAGGTTTCCCTGGAATGGACTGAGACATCTGGGGGACTCTGGGAATGGTGGCACGACCCTGGAGTTCCTCTCGCCTTTCCTGTGGAGAGTGCCTCCTCTTGAGATGCGATGGGAACGCTGGGAATTCTTTCCCGACCACGCAGGGAAAGGATTTCCCCTCTCGAGCTAGGAGGCGGAAACGGGGCTCCTCTGGATGTGGGCGGGACTCTGGTGCTTTCTCTCGAGTGGAGACGGGTATGTCAGGGAACTTCTTGAGTTGCAGCAAGAGTGTGAAGGACCCTTTGGAGATTCCAGAGGTCAGGTGTGATTAGCCACAAGACGCTTCAGGGGAAATGGGCCTCATGTCTCCTGGAGGGGAGAACCTCTTGGATTTTCTCGAGTTGCGGCAGGTGCTCTCGACTTACGACGGGGACCTCAGGGACCCGCTCTGGTGGCCTCAGGAAAGCCCAGTCCCCATGCGAGTTGCTCGGGGGCCTCTCGGGATTCCTCGCCCATCGATGCCGGGGCCTAAGACCTTGTGTGGAGTCGGTGCCGGAACCTGAGGATTCCTCTCCAGTGCTGACATGTATCTTGAGGTACTTCTGGAGTCTCCCCAGGGAAGTCAGTCCTCGTCTCGAGTGGGGGCATGCATGTGCGCTTTCCTACCGAGCTGTAGCAGCAGTGTTGAGCTTCCCTTCGCGAGGATCAAGGGATCTGTGACTTTCCCTCGAGGCTTTCCCACGACGCTTTCCCACCAGGCTTTCCCATGAGGCTTTCCCACAGTGATGTCCCACGTGTCACCGTGGTGTCAGTCGATCCTCGGTTTGAAAGTCTAGGAAGTGCCGGGGAAACAGGTTTCCCTGGAATGGACTGAGACATCTGGGGGACTCAGGGAAAGGTGGCACGACCCTGGAGTTCCTCTCGCCTTTCCTGTGGAGAGCGCCTCCACTTGAGATGCGACGGGAATGCCGAGAATTCTTTCCCGACCACGCAGGGAAAGGATCCCTCCTCTCGAGCTAGGAGGCGGACACGGGGCTCCCCTGGATGTGAGCAGAACTCTCGTGCTTCCTCTCGTGTGGAGACGGGTAAGTCGGGGAACTTCTTGAGTTGCAGCAAGGGTGTGAAGGACCCTTGGAAGTTCCAGATGTTAGATGTGATAAGCCTCGAGACGCCTCATTGGAAATGGGCCTCATCTCGCCTGGAGGGGAGAACCTCCTGGAGTTTCTCGAGTTGCCACAGGTGCTCTCGACTTACGAAGGGGACCTCAGGGACCCGCTCTGGTGGCCTCAGGAAAGGCCAGTACCCTTGCGAGTTGCTCGGGATCCTCGCGGGATTCTTCTCCCGTCAATGCCGGGGCCTAAGACCTTGTGTGGAGTCGGTGCCGGAACCTGAGGATTCCTCTCCAGTGCTGACATGGATCTTGGGGTACTTCTGGAGTCTCCCCAGGGGAGTCAGTCCTCGTCTCGAGTGGGGGCATGCACGTGCGATTTCCTCCCGAGCTGTAGAAGCCTTCTCACGCTACCCTTCGCATGGATCAAGGGATCTGTGGCTTTCCCTCGAGGCCTTCCAGGAGGTTTTCCCATGAGGCTTTCCCACAGGTCTGTCCCACGTGCCACCGTGGTGTGAGTCGAACCTCGGCTTGAAATTCGAGGCAGTGCAGGGAAACAGGTTTCCCTGGAATGGACTGAGACACCTGGGGGACTCTGGTAATGGTGGCACGGCCCTGGAGTTCCTCTTGCCTTACTTGTGGAGAGTCACGCCTCTTGAGATGCGACGGGAACGCCAGGAATTCTTTCCCGAGCACACAGGGAATGGATCCCTCCTCTCGAGCTAGGAGGCGGAAACGGGGCTCCTCTGGATGTGGGCGGGAGTCTCGTGATTCCTCTCGAGTGGAGACGGATATGTCGGGGAACTTCTTGAGTTGCTGCAAGGGTGTGAAGGACCCCTTGGAAGTTCCAGAGGTTAGGTGTGATTAGCCTCGAATCACCTCAGCGGAAATGGGCCTCATCTCGCCTGGAGGGGACAACCTCCTGGATTTTCTCGAGTTGCGGCATGTGCTCTCGACTTACGACGGGGACCTCAGGGACTCCCTCTGGTGGCCTCAGGAAAGGCCAGTTCCCATGCGAGTATGCTCGGGGGCCTCTCGGGATTCCTCTCCCGTCTATGCCGGGGGCCTAAGACCTTGTGTGGAGTCGGTGCCTGAACCTGAGGATTCCTCTCCAGTGCTGACATGGATCTTGGGTACTTCTGTAGCATCCCCAGGGGAGTCAGTCGTCGTCTCGAGTGGGGGCATGCATGTGCGTTTTCCTCCCGAGCTGTAGCAGCAGTGTCACGCTTCCCTTCGCGTGGATCAATGCATCTGTGGCTTTCCCTCCAGGCTTTCCCACGAGGCTTTCCCACGAGGCTTTCCCACAAGGCTGTCCACGTGCCACCTTGGTGTGTGTCGATGTCGATCCTCGGCTTGAAAGTCGAGGCAGTGCAGGGAAAACAGGTTTCCCTGGAATGGACTGAGACATCTTGGGAACTCTGGGAATGGTGGAACGACCCTGGAGTTCCTCTCTTCTTTCCTGTTGAGAGCGCCTCCTCTTGAGATGCGACGGGAAGGCCGGGAATTCTTTGCCGACGACGAAGGGAAAGGATCCCTCTTCTCGAGCTACGAGGCGGAAACGGGGCTTCGCTGGATATGGGCAGGACTCTCGTCCTTCCTCTCGAGTGGATATGGGTATGTCGGAGAACTTCTTGACTTCCAGCAAGTGTGTGAAGGACCCTTTGGAAATTCCAGAGTTTAGGTGTGATTAGCCTCGAGACGCCTCAGCGGAAATGGGCCTCATCTCGCCTGGAGGGGAGAACCTCCTGGATTTTCTGGAGTTGCGGCAGGTGCTCTCGAGTTATGTCGGAGACCTCAGGGACCCGCTCTGGTGACCTCAGGAAAGGCCAGTCCCCATGCGAGGTGCTAGGGGGCCTCTCAGGATTCCTCTCCGGTCGATGCCGGGGCCTAAGACCTTGTGTGGAGCCGGGACCGGAACCTGAGGATTCCTCTCCAGTGCTGACATAGATCTTGGCGTACTTCTGGAGTCTCCCAAGCTTGCGTCAGTCCTCGGCTCGAGTGGGGTCATGCACGTGTGCTTTCGTCGCGAGCGGTAGCAGCAGTGTCACGCTTCCCTTCTCGTGGATCAAGGAATCTGTGGCTTTCCCTGGAGTCTTTCCCATGAGGCTTTCCCACAGCGCTATTCCACTTGCCACCATGGTGTGAGTCGATCCTCGGCGTGAAAGTCGAACCAGTGCAGGGAAAACAGGAACCTCCTTCCCCACTGTCCCCTTGGGCGGGTATCTCCAGGGCACTCGCGCTGACGGGTTGCCCGCGGATGTGCGGGCCTCAGGCTCCACGTGAGAAAAGCCCCAAATGGCATTAGCTGCCAGTCCAGACGCTGGCCCCTCAGGTCTCTGGCCGGTGCCTTGGGCTCCAGGCAACTCAAAGCCCTCGGCGGTGGCACTCTGGGACTGCTGTAGGGAAAGGATGCCAAGAGCCCACGGAGGAGTTGGGGAGGGGGCATGGGGGAAACGGAGGCGAGGACAGCGAGGCATCTAGGTGGAGGCGCTGGAGAGAGTGTCTGGTGTCCCGGAATGCCTCGGAGGAGCCAGCGGCGGACAGTCGAGGACCAGGGACCTGTGGAATGTGAAAAGGCGGGAAATCCCAGAGCAAGGCAGGCTGGGAAAGGGGGCGTTGGTGGCCAATTCAAAGGGACCTAGGGGCGTTTCCTGGGCGGTGAGTTCCCTTGGCACTGCTGAGGGCCCTGATTGATCCACTCGGGGTTGAACCCACCCCCCGCTGCGAGGGAGGGCCACAAACCAAAGCCCCCGAACTGCCCGCCCACCCCAACGGGGATCTTGGCGGTCCAGGGCACAGCCGTTCCCGGGAAAAGCCCACTCGCTCCACAGGACTCCGTCCAGGTCTCTGCTTGGAAAGAGGCCAGGGGCGGCCCCTCCATCTACCCACCCAAACCCTATTGACGTCAATGGTGGCGGAGACGCCTCCCGTTCTCCAGAGTCCTGAGCTGCTGGGTCCACGCCCACTCGGCCAGCAGTCTGCAGCGTGCCCGTGTGCCTCTCCCACCATGGCTTCGTCCGGCTCCTCCAGCACCTCAAGCGGTACGTTTGCCCTCCGGTCCCTGTGGTCGGATCACATCTCAGAGGATTTGCGGGTGGCCTGGGCAAGGGCTCTCGGCCAATGTGTTGACCCCCCTTCCACCCGAGAACGGCTGGGACTCATCAGCCAGGCCCGGGGGTTCCGAGGCATCAGGTGTGCCCAAATTCGGAGGGGCGTGGCATCGTTTGTTCATCTTGCTCCTTTGGCACACACATGGCTTCTCCGTTCTCTTTTCTGGGAAGACAGTGTTGTTTCAGGGGGTGTGCTGCGGGGGGCGGGGGCCGGGGTTGGGGGTGGTTGGAGCTGGTGCTTTGCTGGGATGAGGCCCTTTATCCTCACATCTTCATGTGGGAATGGGAGTCGGGGAGCTCTGTGGCCTTGCTGCCTTCAGTGGCTTCCTCTGCACAGGGGCCTAGTGGCTTCTGCCTTTTTGTCAGGCCGTTACGGGGTTTGGGCTTCCCTTTTGGTGGCCTTGGCCTTTGCCTTGGCCTGGGCCTTGGCCTTGCCCTTGGCGTTGCCGTTGCCCTTCCCTTGGTCTTGGGCTTGGCCTTGCCCTGCCCTTGAACTTGTCCTTGATCTTGACCTTGAGCTTGAACTTGACCGTGACCTTGAACTTGGCCTGGACCTTGACCTTGACCTTGACCTTGAACTTGACCTTGAACTTGAACTTGACCTTGAACTTGAACTTGACTTTGAACTTGAACTTGAACTTGAACTTGAACTTGACCTTGAACTTGACTTTGAACTTGAACTTGACCTTGAACTTGAACTTGATCTTGACCTTGACATTGAACTTGAACTTGACCTTGACCTTGAACTTGAACTTGAACTTCAACTTGAACTTGAACTTGACCTTGACCTTGACCTTGAACTTGACCTTGAACTTGAACTTCAACTTGAATTTGAACTTCAACTTGAACTTGTCCTTGACCTTGAACTTGAACTTGACCTTGAACTTGAACTTGACCTTGACCTTGAACTTGAACTTCACTTTGAACTTGAACTTGAACTTGAACTTGACCTTGACCTTGAAGTTGACCCTGAACTTTACCTTGACCTTGAACTTGAAGTTGACCTTGAACTTGAACTTAAACTTCAACTTGATCTTGAGCTTGAACTTGAACTTGAACTTGACCTTGACCTTGAACTTGACCTTGACCTTGACCAACAACGGGAGACCTCGAGATTTGCTCAGAGCACCGGAGATCCAGAAGCAGGGCCCTGTATCTCCCCTTCCCTTTGTGATCATTGCAAAGACATTCCTAGCTGATAGCGGTAGTGCCCCTGAAGAAGCAAGCAGTGGAAGTGTGTTTGACACGACTGTGTGCCTTCCTGGCCTCAGCTCCACAAGGGGCCTTTCCTCTCGAAGTAGGCCCCATGTCCCCTTGGGGAGGGTGTCATGCCTCTTTTCTCCTCACTGCCAAAGGGTGGAGCCAAGCTCGCTCTGTCAGAGGTACAAAACAGCAATTGAATGGATTTTCAAGCTCTTGCTAGGCTGCACCCTTTCAGGGCCCACTTTACTGAAACAGGTGCTCTGTGGCCCCTGGTTGGGTATGCAGGTTCACAAACAGGGTGAGATCCTGTCCAAGCCAAGAATTTCCTGAAAGACCTAGGCTCACTAGAGCTCTCCTCCAGAGCAAAGGGGATAGAGGAGATGTATGGAGGAGTCTTTGCCTTTCCCTGTGAGTGTGGGGCTAGTCCCTACGGCCCCAAGCTCAGGGATAACTGCCTCTAAGAAAGGAATGGCAAGAAGCGCTATTCTTGGAGGTTGGGACAGGGAGTTCGCAGCATGTGGGGAAAGAAAGACTTCTTCGGGGAAGAAGAGGCAACCACCGGGGTGTGTTTGCAAGCCTCTATTTGGAAGGAACAGGTTTGCTTATACAACTCAAGACCTCCAGATCTGCTCAGAGGACTGAAGTTCCAGAGACAGGGCCATGTATCTCCCCTTCCCTTTGAGATCCTTGCAAAGACATTCCTAGCAGATCGTGGGAGTGCCCATGAAGAAGCAAGCAGCGGGAGTGTGCTTGACATCACTGGCTGCCTACCTGCGGCTCAGCTCCTCAAGGGCCTTTCTCTCCTGGTAGGGCCCTATGTCCCCTTTGGGAGAGGGTGGTGCCCTCTCCCTCCACACTGCCAAAGGGTGGAGGTGGAGCAAACTCGTTCTCTCTGAGGTAAAAAAAAAAGACAAATTGGATGGATTTTTAAGCTCTTGGCTATGCTGCACCCCTCCAGGACCCACTCGAGCAAAACAGGTGCCCTGTGGCCCCTAGGTCGGGTATGCAGGTTCACACACCGGGTGTGATCCCGTCAAAGCCAAGAATTTTTCCTGACCGACCTAGGCTCACTAGAGCTCTCCTCCAGAGGAAAGGGGACAGAAAAGACGTGTGTGTGGAGGTGGCTCTGCCTTTCCAGGTCCCAATCTCAGGGATAACTGCCCCTAAGAAAGCTGCTGCTGCTGCTGCTAAGTTGCTTCAGTCGTGTTCGACTCTGTGCGACGCCATAGACGGTAGCCCACTAGGCTCCCCGTCCCTGGGATTCTCCAGGCAAGAACAGTAAGTGGGTTGCCATTGCCTTCTCCAATGCCATGAAAGTGAAAATGAAAGTGCAGTCGCTCAGTCGTGTCCGACCCTCAGCGACCCCACGGACTGCAGCCTACCAGGCTTCTCCGTCCATAGGATTTTCTGAAAGGAACTGCAAGAAGCGCTTTTCCAGGAGGCTGGGAAAGGGAGTTCGCAGGATGTGGGGAAAGAGAGCCTCCTTCGGGGAAGAATAGGCGGCCACTTGTTTTGTGTTGCAAACCTCTATTTGGAAGGAACAGGTTAGCTTATACAAAGGGAGACCTCCAGATCTGCTCAGAGGACCAAAGTTGCAGAGGCAGGTCGGTGTATTTTCCCTTCACTTTGCGATCCTTGCAAAGACATTCCTTGCTGATAGATGATTCAGCAAGGGCCTTTTGAGACTGTTGTTTTCTTTCCTAGGTTCAAAGATTCCTTCAGTTCCTAATATAGATATCCTAGAAATTATCTGACATCCGTGAAAATCTGATATGTCCTGGTCAAATGCTGTCAGTTATAATTCCAGTTATCATATTAAAGCATTTCAAGTCGCGCAGCAGTGACCAGATTAACATTGTCAATTTCTATTTAATCAGGTTTTAACCATGTCCTCTATGGTTTCACACTGATGCCTTTGCAGAAAT
>NW_017213629.1:0-15446 GCF_001704415.2 Capra hircus | reverse complement strand
TCTTTTTTTTACCCTCGGAAGAACGAGTGTTTGGCTCCACTCTCACCCTTTGGCAGTGGTGGGGGAAGAGGGCACGCACCGCTCTCCCAAAGGGACATAGGGCTACCAGGATTGAGGAGCTGAGCCCAGGTGAGGGCAGCCAGTGATGTCAAGCACACTCCCGCTGCTTGCTTCTTCATGGGCACTCCCACGATCTGCTAGGAATGTCTTTGCAAGGATCTCAAAGGGAAGGGGAGATACATGGCCCTGTCTCTGGAACTTCAGTCCTCTGAGCAGATCTGGAGGTCTTGAGTTGTATAAGCAAACCTGTTCCTTCCAAATAGAGGCTTGCAAACACCCCCCGGTGGTTGCCTCTTCTTCCCCGAAGAAGTCTTTCTTTCCCCACATGCTGCGAACTCCCTGTCCCAACCTCCAAGAATAGCGCTTCTTGCCATTCCTTTCTTAGAGGCAGTTATCCCTGAGCTTGGGGCCGTAGGAGTAGCCCCACACTCACAGGGAAAGTCAAAGACTCCTCCATACATCTCCTCTATCCCCTTTTGCTCTGGAGAGAGCTCTAGTGAGCCTAAGGTCTTTCAGGAAAATTCTTGGCTTGGACAGGATCTCACCCTGTTTGTTAACCTGCATACCCAACCAGGGGCCACAGAGCACCTGTTTCAGTAAAGTGGGCCCTGAAGGGTGCAGCTAGCAAGAGCTTGAAAATCCATTCAATTGCTGTTTTTGTACCTCTGACAGAGCGAGCTTGGCTCCACCCTTTGGCAGGGGAGGAAAAAGAGGCATGACACCCTCCCTAAGGGGACATGGGCCTACTTCGAGAGGAAAGGCCCCTTGTGGAGCTGAGGCCAGGAAGCACACAGTCGTGTCAAACACACTCCCACTGCTTGCTTCTTCAGGGGCACTCCCGCTATCAGCTAGGAATGTCTTTGCAATGATCACAAAGGGAAGGGAGATACAGGGCCCTGCTTCTGGACCTCCGGTGCTCTGAGCAAATCTCGAGTCTTCCGTTGTTGGTCAAGGTCAAGGTCAAGTTCAAGTTCAAGGTCAAGGTCAAGTTCAAGGTCAAGGTCAAGCTCAAGTTGAAGTTCAAGTTCAAGTTCAAGGTCAACTTCAAGTTCAAGGTCAAGGTCAAGTTCAGGGTCAAGTTCAAGGTCAAGGTTCAAGTTCAAGTTCAAGTTCAAGTTCAAGGTCAAGGTCAAGGACAAGTTCAAGTTGAAGTTCAAGGACAAGTTCAAGTTGAAGTCAAGTTGAAGTTCAAGTTCAAGGTCAAGTTCAAGTTCAAGGTCAAGGTCAAGGTCAAGTTCAAGTTCAAGCTGAAGTTCAAGTTCAAGGTCAAGGTCAAGTTCAAGTTCAAGGTCAATGTCAAGGTCAATATCAAGTTCAAGGTCAAGTTCAAGTTCAAAGTCAAGTTCAAGGTCAAGTTCAAGTTCAACGTCAAGTTCAAGTTCAAGTTCAAAGTCAAGTTCAAGTTCAAGTTCAAGGTCAAGCCCAAGTTCAAGTTCAAGTTCAAGGTCAAGGTCAAGGTCAAGTTCAAGTTCAAGTTCAAGGGCAGGGCAAGGCCAAGCCCAAGACCAAGGCAAGGGCAACAGCAACGCCAAGGTCAAGGCCAAGGCCCAGGCCAAGGCAAAGGCCAAGGCCACCAAAGCGACGCCCAAACCCCGTAACGCCTGACAAAAGCAGAAGCCACTAGGCCCCTGTGCAGAGGAAGCCACTGATGGCAGCAAGGCCACAGAGCTCCCCGACTCCCCATTCCCACATGAAGATGTGAGGATAAAGGGCCTCATCCCAGCAAAGCACCCGCTCCCACCACCACCCAACCCCGGGCCCCGCCCCCCGCAGCACGCCCCCTGAAACAACACTGTCTTCCCAGAAAAGAGAACGGGAGAAGCCATGTGTGTGCCAAAGGAGCAAGATGAACGAACGATGCCACGCCCTCCGAATTTGGGCACACCTGACGCCTCGGAACCCCGGGCCTGGCCGATGGGTCCCAGCCGTTCTCGGTGGGAGGGGGTTCAACACATTGGCCGAGAGCCCTTGCCCAGGCCACCCGCAAATCCCCTGAGATGTGATCCGATCACAGGGACCGAGGGCAAACGTACCGCTTGAGGTGCTGGAGGAGCCGGACGAAGCCATGGTGGGAGAGGCACACGGGCACGCTGCAGACTGCTGGCCGAGTGGGCGGGGACCCAGCAGCTCAGGACTCTGGAGAACGGGAGGCGTCTCCGCCACCATTGACGTCAATAGGGTTTGGGTGGGTAGATGGAGGGGGCTGCCCCTGGCCTCTTTCCAAGCAGAGACCCTGGATGGGAGTCCCGTGGAGCGAGTGGGATTTTCCCGGGCACGGCTGTGCCCTGGACCGCCCAAGATCCCCGTTGGGGTGGGCGGGCAGTTCTTGGGCTTTGGTTTGTGGCCCTCCCTCGCAGCGGGGGGTGGGTTCAACCCCGAGTGGATCAATCAGGGGCCCTCAGCAGTGCCAAGGGAACTCACCGCCCAGGAAACGCCCCTAGGTCCCTTTGAATTGGCCACCAACGCCCCCTTTCCCAGCCTGCCTTGCTCTGAATTTCCCGCCTTTTCACATTCCACAGGTCCCTGGTCCTCGACTGTCCCCCGCTGGCTCCTCCGAGGCATTCCGGGACACCAGACGCTCTCTCCAGCGCCTCCACCTAGATCCCTCGCTGTCCTCGCCTCCGTTTCCCCATGCCCCTCCCCAACTCCTCCGTGGGCTCTTGGCATCCTTTCCCTACAGCAGTCCCAGAGTGCCACCCCCGAGGGCTTTGAGTTGCCTGGAGCCCAAGGCTCCGGCCAGAGACCTGAGGGGCCAGCGTCTGGACTGGCAGCTAATGCCATTTGGGGCTTTTCTCACGTGGAGCCTGAGGCCCGCACCTCCGCGGCAACCCCCCAGAGAGAGTGCCCTGGAGATACCCGCCCAAGGGGACAGTGTATCCCCTACTGTGGGGAAGGAGGTTCCTGTTTTCCCTGCACTGGTTCGACTTTCACGCCGAGGATCGACTCACACCATGGTGGCAAGTGGAATAGCCTTGTGGGAAAGCCTCATGGGAAAGACTCCAGGGAAAGCCACAGATTCCTTGATCCACGAGAAGGGAAGCGTGACACTGCTGCTAACGCTCGGGAGGAAAGCGCACGTGCATGACCCCACTCGAGCAGAGGACTGACGCAAGCTTGGGAGACTCCAGAAGTACGCCAAGATCCATGTCAGCACTGGAGAGGAATCCTCAGGTTCCGGTCCCGACTCCACAACAAGGTCTTAGGCCCCAGCATCGACCGGAGAGGAATCCTGAGAGGCCCCCTAGCACCTCGCATGGGGACTGGCCTTTCCTGAGGTCACCAGAGCGGGTCCCTGAGGTCTCCGTCGTAACTCGAGAGCACCTGCCGCAACTCGAGAAAATCCAGGAGGTTCTCCCCTCCAGGCGAGATGAGGCCCATTTCCGCTGAGGCGTCTCGAGGCTAATCACACCTAACCTCTGGAACTTCCAAAGGGTCCTTCACACCCTTGCTGCAAGTCAAGAAGTTCTCCGACATACCCATATCCACTCGAGAGGAAGGACGAGGGTCCCGCCCATATCCAGCGGAGCCCCGTTTCCGCCTCGTAGCTCGAGAACAGGGATCCTTTCCCTTCGTCGTCGGGAAAGAATTCCCGGCCTTCCCGTCGCATCTCAAGAGGAGGCGCTCTCCACAGGAAAGACGAGAGGAACTCCAGGGCCTTGCCAGCATTCCAAGAGTCCCCCAGATGTCTAAGTCCATTCCAGAAGAAACTGTTTTCCCTGCACTGCCTCGACGTTCACGCCCGAGGATCGACTCACACCACCGTGGCACGTGGGACAGCCCTGTTGGAAAGCCTCGTGGGAAAGCCTCAATGGGAAAGCGACAGATCCCTTGATCCACACGTCGGCAAGCGTGACACTGCTGCTGCAGGTCGTGAGGAAATGGCAGGTGCATGCCCCCACACGAGATGAGGACTGACTCCCCTGGTGAGACTCCAGAAGTACGGAAAGATTCATGTCAGCACTGGAGAGGCATCCTCAGGGTCTGGCCCCGACTCCACACAAGTCTTAGGCACCGGCATCGATGGGAGAGGAATCCCTAAAGGCCCCCTGGTAACTCGCATGGGGACTGGCCTTTCCTGAGGCCACCAGAGCGGGTCCCTGAGGACCCGTCGTAACTCGAGAGCACCTGCCGCAACTGGGTAAAATCCAGGAGGTTCTCCCCTCCAGGCGGGATGAGGCCCATTTCCTCTGAGGTGTCTGGAGGCTCATCACACCTAACCTCTGGAAATTAAAAAGGGTCCTTGCTGCAACTCAAGAAGTTCCCCGACATACCCGTCTCCACACGAGAGGAAGCACGAGGGTCCCGCCCACATTCAGAGGAACCCCGTTTCCGAGATGAAGGATCCTATCCTGCTTAGTCAGGAAAGATTTTTCGGCGTTCCCATGGCATCTCAAGAGCAAGGGTTCTCAATAGGAAAGGCAAGAGGAACTCCAGGGTCGTGCCACCATTTCAAGAGTCCCCCAGATGTCTCAGTCCATTTCAGAGGAACCCGTTTTCCCAGCACTGCCTCGACTTTCACGCCGAGGATCCACTCACACCATGGTGGCATGTGGGACAGCCCTGTGAGAAAGCCTCGAGGGAAAGCCACAGATCCCTTGATCCCCGCGAAGGGAAGCGTGACACATCTGCTACACTGTCCCTGAGGTCACGGTCGTATGTCGAGAGTACCTGCTGCAACTCGAGAAAATCCAGGAGGTTCTCTGCTCCAGTCGAGATGAGGCCCATTTTCTCTGCGGCGTCTCGAGAGTAATCACAACTAAACTCCGGAACTTCCAAAGTGTCCTAAACACCCTTGCTAAAACTCAAGAAGTTCCCCGACATACCCGTCTCCACTCCAGAGGAAGCACGAGGGTCCGGCCACCGCCAGAGGAGCTCCGTTTCCGCCGCCAAGCTCGAGATGAGGGATCCTTCCCTGCTTCCTCGGAAAGAATTCCCGACGTTTCGACGCATCTCAAGAGGAGGCGCGCTGCACAGGAAAGGCGAGAGGAACTCATGGGTCGTGCCACCATTCCAAGAGTCCCCCAGATGTCTCAGTCCATTCCAGAGGATCCTGTTTTCCCTGCACTGCTTCGACTTTCACGCCGAGGATCGACTCACACCACGGTGGCACGTGTGACAAACCTGTGGGAAAGCCTCGTGGGAAAGCATCGAGGGAAAGCCACAGATCCCTTAATCCACGCGACGGGAAGCGTGACACTGCTGCTACAGCACGGGAGGAAAGCGCACGTGCATGCCCCTACTCGAGACGAGAACTGACTCCCCTGGGGAGACTCCAGAAATACCCCAAGATGCATGTCAGCCCTGGAGAGGAATCCTCAGGTTCCGGCCCCGACTCCACACAAGGTCTTAGGCCCTAGCATCGACGGGAGAGGAATAGCGACAGGACCTCTAGAAACTCGCTTGGGGACTGGCCTTTCTTGAGGTCACCAGAGCGGGTCCATGAGGTCCCCGTCGTAAGTCGAGAGCACCTGCCGCAGTTCGGTAAAATCCAGGAGGTTCTCCCCTGCAGTTGAGATGAGGCCCGTTTCCACTGAGGTGTCTCGAGGCTAATCACACGTGAACTCTGGAACTTCTAAAGAGTCTTGCACAGTCATGCTGCAACTCAAGAAGTTCCCCGACATACCCGTTTCCACTCAAGAGGAAGCACGAGGGTCCCGGCCACATCCAGAGGAGCTCCGTTTCTGGCTCGTAGCTCGAGATGAGGGATCGTCTCTCTACTTGGTCGGGAAAGAATTCCCGGCATTCCCATCGCATCTCAAGAGGAGGCGCTCTCCAAAGGAAAGGGGATAGGAACTGCAGGGTCGTGCCACCATTCCAAGACTCCCCCAGATGTCTCAGTCCATTCCACAGGAACCTGTTTTCCCTACACTGCCTCGGCTTTCACGCCGAGGATCGACTCACACCACCGTGACACGTGGGACAGCCCTCTGGGAGAGCCTCGTGGGAAAGACTCGAGGGAAAGTCACAGATCCCTTGGTCCACGCAAGCAGAAGCGTGACACTGCTACTACAGCATGGGAGGAAAGGGCACGCTTATGCCCCCACTCGAGACGAGGCCTGAATCCCCTGGGAGACTCCAGAGGTACCCCAAGACCCATGTCAGCACTGGGTGTCAACTCAGGTTCCGGCACCGACTGCACACAAGGTCTTAGGCCCCGACATCGACGGAGAGAGGAATCCCGAGAGGCCCCCGAGCAACTCGCATGGAGACTGGCCTTTCCTCAGGCCACCAAAGCGGGTCCTTGAGGTCCAGTCGTAAGTCGAGAGCACCTGCCGCAACTCGAGAAAATCCAGGAGGTTCTCCCCTCCAGGTGAGATGAGGCCCATTTCCGCTGAGGTGTCTCGAGGCTAATCACACCTAACCTCTCGAACTTCCAAAGAGTCCTTCACACCCTTGCTTCAACTCAAGAAGTTCCCCAACATACCCGTCTCCATTTGAGAGGAAGCACAAGAATCCCGCCCACATCCAGTGGAGCCCCTTTTCTGCCTCCTAGCTCGAGAGGAGGGATCCTTTCCCTGCGTGTTAGGTCAAGAATTCCCGGCGTTCCCATGGCATCTCAAGAGGAGGCGCTCTCCACACTAAAGACGAGAGGAACTCCAGGGTCGTGCCACCATTCCCAGAGTCCCCCATGTGTCTCAGTCCATTCCAGGGAAAACTGTTTTCCCTGCCCTGCCTCGACTTTCAAGCCGAGGATCGAATCACACCACTGTAGCACGTGGGACAGCCCTGTTGGAAAGCCTCGAGGGAAAGCCTCTAGGGAAAGCCAGAGATCCCTTGATCCACGCGAAGGGAAGCGTGACACTGCTGCTACAGCTCGGGAGGAAAGCGCACGTGCATGTCCCCACTAGAGACGAGGACTTACTCCCTGGGGAGACTCCAGAAGTACCCCAAGAACCATGTCAGCACTGGAGAGGAATCCTCAGGTTATGGCACCGACTCCACACAAGGTCTTAGGCCCCGGCATCGATGGGAGAGGAATTCCAAAAGGCCCCTGAGCAACTCGCATGGGTACTGGCCTTTCCTGAGGCCACCAGAGCGGGTCCCTGAGGTCCCCGTCCTTAGTCGACAGCACCTGCCGCAACTCGAGAAAATACAGGAGGTTTTCCCCTCCAGGCGAGATGAGGCCCTTTTCCGCTGAGACGTCTCGAGTCTAATCACACCTAAACTCTGGAACTTCGAAAGGGTCCTTCACACCCTTGCTGCAACTCAAGAAGTTCCCCCACATACCCGTCTCCACTCGAGAGGAAGCACGAGAGTCCCGCCCACATCCAGAGGAGCCCCGTTTCCGCCTCCTAGCTCGAGAGGAGGGATCCTTTCCCTGCGTGTTCGGGAAAGAATTCCCGGCGTTCCCGACGCATCTCAAGAGGAGGCACTCTCCACAGGAAAGGCGAGAGGAACTCCAGGGTCGTGCCACCATTCCCAGAGTCCCCCAGATGTCTCAATCCATTCCAGGGAAACCTGTTTTCCCTGCACTGCCTCGACTTTCAAGCCGAGGATCGACTCACACCACGGTGGCACGTGGGACAGCCCTGCGGGAAAGCCTTGCGGGAAAGCCTCGTGGGAAAGCCTCGAGGGAAAGCCTCGTGGGAAAGCCACAGATCCCTTGATCCACGCGAACGGGAGCATGACACTGCTGCTACAGCTCGGGAGGAAAGCGCACGTGCATGCCCCCACTCGCGTCGAAGACTGACTCCCCTGGGGAGACTCCAGAAGTACCCCAAGATCCATTTCAGCACTGGAGAGGAATCCTCAGGTTCCGGCACTGACTCCACAGAAGGTCTTATGCTGGGGTCCAGCCCCGGTGGATCCAGGGAATTCGAAGGGTGGACGGCGTTGGCGTGGAAAGACTTGTTTATTTATTAATGTAAGATTAGATTAGGAAACTATAGTGTAGTAAGAAGATTAAGTGGAGGAAGAGGGCTGAATAGCTTGGTTTACGCGGAAGGCCAATAAAATTCCAGACAAGGAATTTGCACCACCTACGTTGGGCCACCGGCGCCCGCTTGAATATCTAGGGTGCCTCGCCTTAAGCTCCCTTTCGTGCGGGTCTTAACAGCCAGGGCAAGTAAGTAGACCTGGCGAGCCTCCGCACTGCAGGTGGAGATTCAGCCTGAAGTTAAAGTAAAGAGCAGAGAGAAGGAAAGGTAGAGAAGAAGAAAGAGAGAGAAAGACACGGGGGGAGCCAGAGTCCCAAGAAACCAGGCTGAGAGACTAGTTCGAGAAGCTGGTCCGAGAAACTGGCCCCCAGCCCCTGGCCTCCTCCTTTATTGTTCAGAAGGCCTTTTATACTTTTGATAAAACATGGAGATCAATGGATAACACAAAATTATGTAGCGTTCACAACCCAGATTCTTTCTGTATATCATTTTGTATACAAAAGGTCTCAGGTGATTTACATTATCTTCTGGCCAAGAGGCTTGTTAACACTTTTTGGCTCTCTTCCTTAATGAATGTTAATTTTGTTTCCCCTGAAGTGTTTTTCTTTAATCTGCATCTCCTTAAAGCATTAAAGTTACATCTCTATAGAACAAAGGTGCAGTGGGTTATAACCAAGAAAGTACTTAACTCAAAGATCTAATGTTGCTAATACCAGGTCTACTACTTGTTTTTCTATATACCAACTATATCTAAAAATAAAGGATATGAAAATTTGGCAGCAAGCATTGACCCAAAAAATGAAACTTTTAATCAGTCCTATTCTAAAGATTTTGACTCCTCGGAAGCTCCTGCATTCCTAGGATGTTTTAAGCTTCCTGTGCCTCCTGCGGTCAGGAGGCCTCAAACAATCACAAGCGCAGCTGTACGAGTCCTACAGGCAGGCTAGAAAGCCATCAGAGGGTTTTTGGATTGAAACACTCTTTCAAATGCAGAAGACTAACGCCCTGAATTGACTTTTTCCAGAAAAGGTCAGAAGAGTGAAAAAGCAGAGCACAAAAACCGGCAGATTTTTGTTGGGGTACATGCTTAAAAATTTCCAGAGGGGTCCCTGAAGTCTGAGCACGCCTTGCTTATGTCAGCTTCCTTCCTCATAACCTTGTCACGGGCGGGCTTCCTCACACTGGCTCCCGGCAGTCTTAGGCCCCGGCATCGACGGGAGAGGAATCCCGAGAGGCCCCCGAGCAACTCGCATGGGGACTGGCCTTTGCTGAGGCCACCAGAGCGGGTCCCTGAGGTCCCCGTCGTAAGTCGAGAGCACCTGCGGCTACTCGAGAAAATCCAGGAGGTTCTCCCCTCCAGGCGAGATGAGGCCCATTTCCGCTGAGGCGTCTCGAGGCTAATCACACCTAACCTCTGGAACTTCCAAAGGGTCCTTCACACCCTTGCTGCAACTCAAGAAGTTCCCCGACATACCCGTCTCCACTCGAGAGGAAGCACGAGAGTCCCGCCCTCATCCAGAGGAGCCCCGTTTCCGCCTTCTAGCTCGAGAGGAGGGATCCTTCCCCTGCGTGGTCGGGAAAGAATTCCCGGCGTTTCCGTTGCATCTCAAGAGGAGGCGCTCTCCACAGGAAAGGCGAGAGGAACTCCAGGGTCGTGCCACCATTCCCAGAGTCCCCCAGATGTCTCAGTCCATTCCAGTGAAACCATTTTTCCCTGCACTGCCACGACTTTCAAGCCGAGGATCGACTCACACCACGGTGGCACGTGGGACAGCCCTGCGGGAAAGCCTTGCGGGAAAGCCTCGTGGGAAAGCCTCGAGGGAAAGCCTCGTGGGAAAGCCACAGATCCCTTGATCCACGCGAACGGGAGCATGACACTGCTGCTACAGCTCGGGAGGAAAGCGCACGTGCATGCCCCCACTCGCGTCGAAGACTGACTCCCCTGGGGAGACTCCAGAAGTACCCCAAGATCCATTTCAGCACTGGAGAGGAATCCTCAGGTTCCGGCACTGACTCCACAGAAGGTCTTATGCTGGGGTCCAGCCCCGGTGGATCCAGGGAATTCGAAGGGTGGACGGCGTTGGCGTGGAAAGACTTGTTTATTTATTAATGTAAGATTAGATTAGGAAACTATAGTGTAGTAAGAAGATTAAGTGGAGGAAGAGGGCTGAATAGCTTGGTTTACGCGGAAGGCCAATAAAATTCCAGACAAGGAATTTGCACCACCTACGTTGGGCCACCGGCGCCCGCTTGAATATCTAGGGTGCCTCGCCTTAAGCTCCCTTTCGTGCGGGTCTTAACAGCCAGGGCAAGTAAGTAGACCTGGCGAGCCTCCGCACTGCAGGTGGAGATTCAGCCTGAAGTTAAAGTAAAGAGCAGAGAGAAGGAAAGGTAGAGAAGAAGAAAGAGAGAGAAAGACACGGGGGGAGCCAGAGTCCCAAGAAACCAGGCTGAGAGACTAGTTCGAGAAGCTGGTCCGAGAAACTGGCCCCCAGCCCCTGGCCTCCTCCTTTATTGTTCAGAAGGCCTTTTATACTTTTGATAAAACATGGAGATCAATGGATAACACAAAATTATGTAGCGTTCACAACCCAGATTCTTTCTGTATATCATTTTGTATACAAAAGGTCTCAGGTGATTTACATTATCTTCTGGCCAAGAGGCTTGTTAACACTTTTTGGCTCTCTTCCTTAATGAATGTTAATTTTGTTTCCCCTGAAGTGTTTTTCTTTAATCTGCATCTCCTTAAAGCATTAAAGTTACATCTCTATAGAACAAAGGTGCAGTGGGTTATAACCAAGAAAGTACTTAACTCAAAGATCTAATGTTGCTAATACCAGGTCTACTACTTGTTTTTCTATATACCAACTATATCTAAAAATAAAGGATATGAAAATTTGGCAGCAAGCATTGACCCAAAAAATGAAACTTTTAATCAGTCCTATTCTAAAGATTTTGACTCCTCGGAAGCTCCTGCATTCCTAGGATGTTTTAAGCTTCCTGTGCCTCCTGCGGTCAGGAGGCCTCAAACAATCACAAGCGCAGCTGTACGAGTCCTACAGGCAGGCTAGAAAGCCATCAGAGGGTTTTTGGATTGAAACACTCTTTCAAATGCAGAAGACTAACGCCCTGAATTGACTTTTTCCAGAAAAGGTCAGAAGAGTGAAAAAGCAGAGCACAAAAACCGGCAGATTTTTGTTGGGGTACATGCTTAAAAATTTCCAGAGGGGTCCCTAAAGTCTGAGCACGCCTTGCTTATGTCAGCTTCCTTCCTCATAACCTTGTCACGGGCGGGCTTTCTCACACTGGCTCCCGGCAGTCTTAGGCCCCGGCATCGACAGGAGAGGAATCCCGAGAGGCCCCCGAGCAACTCGCATGGGGACTGGCCTTTGCTGAGGCCACCAGAGCGGGTCCCTGAGGTCCCCGTCGTAAGTCGAGAGCACCTGCGGCTACTCGAGAAAATCCAGGAGGTTCTCCCCTCCAGGCGAGATGAGGCCCATTTCCGCTGAGGCGTCTCGAGGCTAATCACACCTAACCTCTGGAACTTCCAAAGGGTCCTTCACACCCTTGCTGCAACTCAAGAAGTTCCCCGACATATCCGTCTCCACTCGAGAGGAAGCACGAGAGTCCCGCCCTCATCCAGAGGAGCCCCGTTTCCGCCTTCTAGCTCGAGAGGAGGGATCCTTCCCCTGCGTGGTCGGGAAAGAATTCCCGGCGTTTCCGTCGCATCTCAAGAGGAGGCGCTCTCCACAGGAAAGGCAAGAGGAACTCCAGGGTCGTGCCACCATTCCCAGAGTCCCCCAGATGTCTCAGTCCATTCCAGTGAAACCATTTTTCCCTGCACTGCCACGACTTTCAAGCCGAGGATCGACTCACACCACGGTGGCTTGTGGGACAGCCCTGTGGGAAAGCCTCGTGGGCAAGCCTCGAGGGAAAGCCACAGATCCCTTGATCCATGGGAAGCGAAGCGTGACACTGCTGCTACAGCTCGAGAGGAAATCGCACGTGCATGCCCCCACTCGGGCCGAGGACTGACTCACCTGGGGAGACTCCAGAAGTACCCCAAGATCCATGTCAGCAATGGACTGGAATCCTCAGGTTCCGGCACCGACTCCACACAAGGTCTTAGGCCCGGGCATCGACGGGAGAGGAATCCCGAGAGACCACCGAGCATCTCGCATGGGGACTGGCCTTTCCTGAGGCCACCAGAGCGGGTTCCTGAGGTCCCCGTCGTAAGTCGAGAGCACCTGCCGCAACTCGAGAAAATCCAGGAGGTTCTCCCCTCCAGGCGAGATGAGGCCCATTTCCGCTGAGGCGTCTCGAGGCTAATCACACCTAACCTCTGGAACTTCCTATGGGTCCTTCACACCCTTGCTGCCACTCAAGAAGTTCCCCCACATACCCGTCTCCACTCGAGAGGAAGCACGAGAGTCCCGCCCACATCCAGAGGAGCCCCGTTTCCGCCTCCTAGCTCGAGAGTAGGGATCCTTTCCCAGCGTGTTCGGGAATGAATTTCCGGCATTCCCGACGCCTCTCAAGAGGAGGCACTCTCCACAGGAAAGGCGAGAGGAACTCCAGGGTCGTGCCACCATTCCCAGAGTCCCCCAGATGTCTCAGTCCATTCCAGGGAAACCTGTTTTCCCTGCACTGCCTCGACTTTCAAGCCGAGGATCGACTCACACCACGGTGGCACGTGGGACAGCCCTGTGGGAAAGCCTCGTGGGAAAGCCTCGTGGGAAAGCCTCGAGGGAAAGCCACAGATCCCTTGATCCACGCGAAGAGAAGCGTGACACTGCTGCTACAGCTCGAGAGGAAAGCGCACGTGCATGCCACCACTCGAGTTGAGGACTGACTCCCCTGGGGAAACTCCAGAAGTACCCCAATCCAGGTCAGCACTGGAGAGGAATCCTCAGGTTCCGGCAGCCACTCAACACAAGGTCATAGGCCCCGGCATCTACGGGAGTGGAATCCCGAGAGGCCCCGAGCAACTCGCATGGGGACTGGCCTTTCCTGAGGCCACCACAGCGGGTCCCTGAAGTCCCCGTCATAAGCCGAGAGCACCTGCCACAACTCGAGAAAATCCAGGAGGTTCTCCCCTCCAGGCGAGATGAGGCCCATTTCCGCTGAGGCGTCTCGAGGCTAATCACACCTAACCTCTGGAACTTCCAAAGGGTCCTTCACAGCCTTGCTGCAACTCAAAAAGTACCCCGACATTCCCGTCTCCACTCGAGAGGAATCACGAGAGTCCCTCCCTCATCCAGAGGAGCCCCGTTTCCGCCTCCTAGCTCGAGAGGAGGGATCCTTTCCCTGCGTCGTCGGGAAAGAATTCCCGGCGTTCCCGTCGCATCTCAAGAGGAGGGGCTCTCCACAGGAAGGGCGAGAGGTACTCCAGGGTCGTGACACCATTCCCACAGTCCCCCAGATGTCTCAGTCCATTCCAGTGAAACCAATTTTCCCTGCACTGCCACGACTTTCAAGACGAGGATCCACTCTCACCACGGTGGCTGGTCGGACAGCCCTGTGGGAAAGCCTCGTGGGCAATCCTCGAGGGAAAGCCACAGATCCCTTGATCGACGGGAAGGGAAGTGTGACACTGCTGCTACAGCTCGATAGGAAATCGCACGTGAATGCCCCATTTCGAGACAAGGACTGACTCCCCTGTGGAGACTCCAGAAGTACCCCAAATCCATGTCAGCACTGGAGAGGAATCCTCAGGTTCTGGCAGCGATTCCACACAAGGTCTTAGGCCCCGGCATCGAGGGGAGAGGAATCCCGAGAGGCCCCCAAGCTACTCGCATGGGGACTGGCCTTTCCTGAGACCACCATAGCGGGGTCCCTGAAGTCCCCGTCATAAGCCGAGAGCACCTGCCACAACTCGAGAAAATCCAGGAGGTTCTCCCCTCCAGGCGAGATGAGGCCCATTTCCGCTGAGGCGTCTCGAGGCTAATCACACCTAACCTCTGGAACTTCCAAAGGGTCCTTCACAGCCTTGCTGCAACTCAAAAAGTACCCCGACATACCCGTCTCCACTTGAGAGGAATCACGAGAGTCCCTCCCTCATCCAGAGGAGCCCCGTTTCCGCCTCCTAGCTCGAGAGGAGGGATCCTTTCCCTGCGTCGTCGGGAAAGAATTCCCGGCGTTCCCCGTCGCATCTCAAGAGGAGGGGCTCTCCACAGGAAAGGCGAGAGGAACTCCAGGGTCGTGCCCACCATTCCCCAGAGTCCCCCAGATGTCTCCGTCCATTCCAGGGAAACCAAATTTTTCCCTGCACTGCCTCGACTTTCAAGCCGAGGATCGACTCACACCACGGTGGCACGTGGACAGCCCTGTGGGAAAGCCTCGTGGGAAAGCCTCATGGGAAAGCCTCGAGGGAAAGCCCCTGATCCCTTGATCCACGCGAAGGAAGCGTGACACTGCTGCTACAGCTCGGGAGGAAAGCGCACGTGCATGCCCCCACTCGAGACGAGGACTGACTCCCCTGGGGAGACTCCAGAAGTACCCCAAGATCCATGTCAGCACTGGAGAGGAATCCTCAGGTTCCGGCACTGACTCCACACAAGGTTTTAGGCCCCAGCATCGACGGCGGAGAGGGAAACCTGAGAGGCCCCCGAGAGTCCCCGAGCAACTCGCATGGGGACTGGCCTTTACTGAGGCCACCAGAGCGGGTCCCTGAGGTCCCCGTCGTAAGTCGAGAACAGCTGCCCCAACACGAGAAAATCCAGGAGGTTCTCCCATCCGGCGAGATGAGATCCAATTCCGCTGAGGCGTCTCGAGGCTTATAACACCTAAACTCTGGAACCTACAAAGGGTCCTTCACACCATTGTTGCAACTCAACAAGTACCCCGACATACCCGTCTCCACTCGAGAGGAAGCACGAGAGTCCTGCCCACATCCAGAGAGCCCCGTTTCCGCCTCCTAGCTCGAGAGGAGGGATCCTTTCCCTGCGTGGTCGGGAAAGAATTCCCGGCGTTCCCGTCGCATCTCAAGAGGAGGCACTCTTCACAGGAAAGGCGAGAGGAACTCTAGGGTCGTGCCACCATTCCCAGAGTCCCCCAGATGTGTCAGTCCACTCAAGGGAAACCTGTTTTCCGTGCACTGCCTCGACTTTCAAGCCGAGGATCGACTCACACCATGGTGGCTCGTGGACAGCCTTGTGGAAAGCCACGTGGGAAAGCCACAGATCTCTTGATCCACGCAAAGGGAATCGTGACACTGCTGCTACAGCTCGGGAGGACAGCGCACTTGCATGCCCCCACTCAAGATGAGGACTGACTCCCCTGGGGAGACTCCAGAATTACCCAAAGATCCATGTCAGCACTGGAGAGGAATCCTAAGGTTCCAGCACCAACTCCACACAAGATCTTCGGCCCCGGCATTAACGGGAGGGAAATCCAAGAGCCCCGAGCAACTCGCATGGGGACTGGCCTTTCCTGAGGCACCAGAGCGAGGTTCCTTAAGTCTAAGCAAGCAACTCGAAAAAATTCAGGAGGTACTCCCCCTCCAGGCGA
>NW_017213628.1:0-15447 GCF_001704415.2 Capra hircus | reverse complement strand
CGGAGGATGACACCCATTTCCGGCGAGCGTCTTGAGGCAATCAACAGCTAACCTCTGGAACTTCCAAAGGGTCCTTCACACCCTTGCTGCAACTCAAGAAGTTCCCCGACATACCCGTCTCCACTCGAGATGAAGCACGAGATCCCCGCCCACATCCAGAGGAGTCCCGTTTCCGCCTCATAGCTCGAGAGGAGGGTCCTTTCACTGCGTGGTCGGGAAAGAATTCCCGGCGTTCCCGTCGCATCTCAAGTAGAAGCGCTCTCCACAGGCAAGGCGAGAGGGACTCCAGGGTCGTGACACCATTCCCAGAGACCCCCAGATGTCTCAGTCCATTCCAGGGAAATCTCTTTTCCCTGCACTGCCTCGACTTTCAAGCCGAGGATCAGACTCACACCACGGTGGCACGTGGGACAGCCCTGTGGGAAAGCCATCGTGGGAAAGCCTCGTGGGAAAGCCTCAAGGGAAAGCCACAGATCCCTTGATCCACGCGAAGGGAAGCATGAACACTGCTGCTACAGCTCGGGAGGAAAGCGCACGTGAATGCCCCCAACTGAGACGAGGACTGACTCCCTGGGGAGACTCCAGAGTATTCCAGGATCCATGTCAGCACTGGAGAGGAATGCCTCAGGTCCGGCACCGACTCCACACAAGGTCTTAGGCCCGGACATCGACGGGAGAGGAATCCCGAGAGGGCCCCGAGCAACTCGCATGGGGACTGGCCTTTCCTGAGGCCACCAGAGCGGGTCCCTGAGGTCCCCGTCGTAAGTCGAGAGCACCTGCCGGAACTCGAGAAAATCCAGGAGGTTCTCCCCTCCAGGCGAGATGAGGCCCATTTCCGCTGAGGCATCTCGAGGCTAATGACACCTAGCCTCTGGAACTTCCAAAGGGTCCTTCACACCCTTGCTGCAACTCAAGAAGTTCCCCGACATACCCGTCTCCACTCGAGAGGAAGCACGAAAGTCCCGCCCACATCCAGAGAAGCCCCATTTCCGTCTCCTAGCTCGAGAGGAGGGATCCAATCGCTGGGTGTACGGGAAAGAATTACCGGCGTTCTGTCGCATCTCAAGAGGAGGCGCTCTCCACAGGAAAGGCGAGACGAACTCCAGGGTCGTGCCACCATTCCCAGACTCCCCCAGATATCTCATTTCATTCCAGGGAAAACTGATTTCCCTGCACTGCCTCAACTTTCAAGCCGAGGATCGACTCACGCCACGGTGGCTGTGGGACAGCCCTGTGCGAAAGCCTCAAGGGAAAGCCTCGAGGGAAAGCCACAGATCCCTTGATCCACGCGAAGGAAAGCTCGACACTGCTGCTACATTCGGGAGGAAAGCTCATGTGCTGGCCCCCACTCGAGACAAGGACTGACTCCCCTGGGGAGACTCCAGAAGTACCCCGAGATTCATGTCAGCACTGGAGAGGAATCCTCAGGTTCCGGCACGGACTCCACACAAGGACTTAGGCCCCAGCATCGACGGAAGAGGAATCCCGTGAGGCCCCCGAGCAACTCGCATGGGGACTGGCCTTTCCTGAGGAAACCAGATCGGGTCCCTAAAGTCCCCTTCGTAAGTCCAGAGCACCTGCCGCAACTGGAGAAAATCCAGGAGGTTTTCCCCTCAAGGCGAGATGAGGCCCATTTCCGCTGAGGTGTCTCGAGGCTAATCACAGCTAACTTCTGGAACTTCCAAAGGGTCATTCACACCCTTGCTGCAACTCAATAAGTTCCCCGACATACCCGTCTCCACTTGAGAGGAAGCACGAGAGTCCCGATCACATCCAGAGGAGCCCCGTTTCCGCCTCCTAGCTCTTGAGGAGGGAACCTTTCACTGCGTGTTCGGGAAAAAATTCCGGGCGTTCCCCTCGCATCTCAAGAGGAGGCGCTCTCTACAGGAAAGGCGAGAGGAACTCCAGGGTGGTGCCACGATTCCCAGAGTCCCCCAGATGTCTCAGTCAATTCCAGGGAAACCTGTTTTCCCTGCACTGCCTCGACTTTCAAGCCGAGGATAGACTCACACCACGGTGGCACGTGGGACAGCCCTGTGGGAAAGTCTCGTGGGAAAGCCTCGAGGGAAAGCCACCGATCCCTTGATCCATGCGACGGGAGCATGACACTGCTGCTACAGCTAGGGAGGAAAGCGCAGGTGCATGCCCCCACACGAGACGATGACTAACTTCCCTGGGGAGACTCCAGAAGTACCCCAAGATCCATGTGAGCACTGGAGAGGAATCCTCAGGTTCCGGCACCGACTCCACACAAGATCTTAGGCCCCGGCATCGAACTGGAGATGAATCCCGAGAGGCCCCCGAGCAACTCGCATGGGGACTGGCCTTTCCTGAGGCCACCAGAGCGTGTCCCTGAGGTCCCCGTCGTAAGTCGAGAGCACCTGCCGCAATTCGAGAAAATCCAGGAGGTTCTCCCCTCCAGGCGAGATGAGGCCCATTTCAGCTGAGAAGTCTCGAGGCTAATCACACCTTACCTCTTGAACTTCCTAAGGGTCCTTCACAACCTTGCTGCAACTCAAGTAGTTCCCGACGTACCCGTCTCCACTCGAGAAGAAGCACGAGAGTCCCGCCCACATGCAGAGGAGCCCCGTTTGCGCCTCCTAGCTCGTGAGGAGGGATCCTTTCCCTGCGTGGTTGGGAAAGAATTCCCGGCGATCCCGGCGCATCTCATGAGGAAGCATTCTCCACAGGACAGGCGCGAGGAACTCCAGGGTCGTGCCACCATTCCCAGAGTCCCCCAGATGTCTCAGTCCATTCCAGGGAAACCTGTTTTCCCTGCAGTGCCTCGACTTTCTAGCGGAGGATCGACTCACACCACGGTGGCAAGTGGGACAGCCCTGTGGGAAAGCCTCGTGGGAAGGCCTAGTGGGAAAGCTCTAGGGAAAGCCACAGATCCCTTGATCCACGCGAAGGGAAGCGTGACACTGCTGCTACAGCTCGGCAGGAAAGCGCACGTGCATGCCCCCACTCGAAACGAGGTCTGACTCCCCTGGCGAGACTCCAGAAGTACCCCAAGATCCATGTCAGCACTGGAGAGGAATCCTCAGGTTCTGGCACCGACTCCACACAAGGTCTTAGGCCCCGGCATCGACGGGAGAGGAATCCCGAGAGGCCCCAGAGCAACTCGCATGGGGATTGGCCATTCTTGGGGCCACCAGAGCGGGTCCCTGAGGTCCCCGTCGTAAGTCGAGAGCACCTGACGCAACTCGAGAAAATCCAGGAGGTTCTCCCCTCCAGGCGAGATGAGGCCCATTTCCGCTGAGGCGTCTGGAGGATAATCACACCTAACCTCTGGAACTTCCAAAGGGTCCTTCACACCCTTGCTGCAACTCAAGAAGTTCCCCGATATACCCGTCTCCACTCGAGAGGAAGCACGAAAGTCCCGCCCACATCCAGAAGAGCCCCATTTCCGCCTCCTAGCTCGAGAGGAGGGATCCTTTCCCTGCGTGGTCGGGAAAGAAATCCTGGCGTTCCCGTCGCATCTCAAGTGCAGGCACTATCCACAGGAAAGGCGAGAGGAACTCCAGGGTCGAGCCACCATTCCCAGAGTCCCCCAGATGTCTCAGTCCATTCCAGGGAAACCTGTTTTCCCTGCACTGCCTCCACTTTCAAGCCGAGGATCAACTCACACCATGGTGGCACGTGGGACAGCCCTGTGGGAAAGCCTCGTGGGAAGGCCTAGTGGGAAAGCAATAGGGAAAGCCACAGATCCCTTGATCCACGCGAAGGGAAGCGTGACACTGCTGCAACAGCTCGGCAGGAAAGCACACGTGCATGTCCCCCATCGAGACGAGGAATGACTCCCCTGGGGAGACCCCAGAAGTACCCCAAGGTCCATGTCAGCACTGGAGAGGAAAACTCAGGTTCCGGCACCGACTCCACACAAGGTCTTAGGTACCGACATTGACGGCAGAGGAATCCCGAGAGCCCCCCAAGCAACTCTCCTGGGGACTGGCCTTTCCTGAGGCCACCAGAGCGGGTCCCTGAGGTCCCCGTCGTAACTCGAGAGCTCCTGCCGCAACTCGAGAAAATCCAGGAGGTTCTCCCCTCCAGGCGAGATGAGGCCCATTTCCGCTGAGGCGTCTCGAGGCTCATCACACCTATCCTCTGGAACTTCCAAAGGGTCCTTCACACCCTTGCTGCAACTCAAGAAATTCCCCGACATGCCCGTCTCCACTCGAGAGGAAGCACGAGAGTTCCGCCAATATCCAGAGGAGCCCCGTTTCCGCCTCCTAGCTCGAGAGGAGGGATCCTTTCCCTGCGTGGTCGGGAAAGAATTCCCGTTGTTCCCGTCGCGTCTCAAGAGGAGGCGCTCTCCACAGGAAAGGCGAGAGGAACTCCAAGGTATTGTCACCATTCCCAGAGTCCCCCAGATGTCTCAGTCCATTCCAGGGAATCCTGTTTTTCCTGCCCTGCCTCGACTGTAAAGCCGAGGATCCACTCACACCACGGTGGCACGTGGGACAGCCCTGTGGGAAAGCCTCGTGGGAAAGCCACGTCGGAAACCCTCGAGGGAAAGCCACAGATCCCTTGATCCAGACGAAGGGAAGACCGACAATGCTGCTAAAGCTCGGAAGGAAAGCGTACGTGCATGCCCCGACTCGAAACGAGGTCTGACTCCCCTGGGGAGACTCCAGAAGTACCCCAAGATCCATGTCGACACTGGAGAGGAATCCTCAGGTTCCGGCACAGACTCCACACAAGGTCACAGGGCCCGGCATCGACGGGAGAGGAATCCCGAGAGGCCCCCGTGCAACTGCATGGGGACTGGCCTTTCCTGAGGCCACCAGAGCGGGTCCCTGAGGTCCCAGTCGTAAGTCGAGAGCACCTGCCGCAACTCGAGAAAATCCAGGGGGTTCTCCCCTCCAGGCGAGATGAGGCCCATTTCCACTGAGGCGTCTCGAGGCTAATTACACCTAACCTCTGGAACTTCCAAAGGGTCCTTCACACCCTTGCTGCAACTCAAGAAGTTCCCCGACATGCCCGTCTCCACTCGAGAGGAAGCACGAGAATCCCGCCCACATCCAGAGGAGCCCTGTTTCCTCCTCCTAGCTCGAGGGGAGGGATCCTTTCCCTGCGTGGTCGGGAAAGAATTCCCGGCATTTCCGTCGCATCTCAAGAGGAGGCTCTCTCAACAGGAAAGGCGATAGGAACTCCAGGGTCGTGCAACCATTCCCAGAGTCCCCCAGATATCTCCGTCCGTTCCAGGGAAACCTGTTTTCCCAGCACTGCGTCGACTTTCAATCTGAAGATCGACTCACACCACGGTGGCACGTGGGACAGCCCTGTGGGAAAGCCTCGTGGGAAAGCCTCGAGGGAAAGCCACAGATTCCTTGATCCACGCGAATGGAAGCGCGACAGTGCTGCTACAACTCGAGAGGAAAGCGCACGTGCATGCCCCCACTCGAGAGGAGGACTGACTCCACTGGGGAGACTCCAGAAGTACCCCAAGATCCATGTCAGCACTGGAGAGGAATCCTCAGGTTCCGGCACCGATTCCACACAAGGTCTTAGGCCCCGGCATCGACCTTAGAGGAATCCCGAGAGGCCCCCGAGCAACTCGCATGGGGACTGGCCTTTCCTGAGGCCACCAGAGCGGGTCCCTGAGGTCCCAGTCGTAAGTCGAGAGCACCTGCCGCAACTCGAGAAAATCCATTAGGTTCTCCCCTCCAGGCGAGATGAGGCCCTTTTCCGATGAGGCTCCTCAAGGCTAATCACAATTAAACGCTGGAATTTCCCACGGGTCCTTCACACCCTTGCTGCAACTCAAGAAGTTCCCCGTCATACCCGACTCCACTCGAGAAGAAGGACGAGAGTCCCGCCCACATGCAGAGGAGCCCCGTTTCCGCCTCATAGCTCTAGAGGAGGGATCCTTTCCTTGCGTGGTCTGGAAAGTATTCCCGGCGTTTCCGTCGCATCTCAAGAGGAGGCGCTCTCCACCTAAACGGGAGAGGAACTCCAGGTTCGTGCCACCGTTCCCACACTCCCCCAGATGTCTCATTCCATTCCACAGAAACCATTTTTCCCTACACTGCCTCGACTTTCAAGCTGAGGATCGACTCACACCACGGTGGCATGTGGGACAGCCCTGTGGGAAAGCCTCGTGGGAAAGTCTCCTGAGAAAGCCTCGAGAGAAAGCCACAGATCCCATGATCCACGCGAAGGGAAGCTTGACACTGCTGCTACAGCTCGGGTGGAAAACCCACGTGCATATCTCCACTCGCGACGAGGAATGACTCCCCTGGGAGACTCCAGAAGTACCCAAGATCCATGTCAGCACTGGAGAGGAATCCTCAGGATCCGACACAGACTCCACACAAGGTCCCAGGGCCCGGCATTGACGGGAGAGGAATCCCGAGAGGCCCCCGAGCAACTGCATGGGGACTGGCCTTTCCTGAGGCCACCAGAGCGGGTCCCTGAGGTCCCAGTCGTAAGTCGAGAGCACCTGCCGCAACTCGAGAAAATCCATTAGGTTCTCCCCTCCAGGCGAGATGAGGCCCTTTTCCGATGAGGCTCCTCGAGGCTAATCACACCTAAACGCTGGAATTTCCCAAGGGTCCTTCACACCCTTGCTGCAACTCAAGAAGTTCCCCGTCATACCCGACTCCACTCGAGAAGAAGGACGAGAGTCCCGCCCACATACACAGGAGCCCCGTTTCCGCCTCATAGCTCGAGAGGAGGGATCCTTTCCCTGCGTGGTCGGGAAAGTATTCCCGGAGTTTCCATCGCATCTCAAGAGGAGGCGCTCTCCACTTGAAACGGGAGAGGAACTCCAGGTTCGTGCCACCGTTCCCACACTCCCCGAGATGTCTCATTCCATTCCACGGAAACCTTTTTTCCCTGCACTGCCTCGACTTTCAAGCTGAGGATCGACTCACACCACGGTGGCATGTGGGACAGCCCTGTGGGAAAGCCTCGTGAGAAAGTCTCCTGAGAAAGCCTCGAGGGAAAGCCACAGATCCCATGATCCACGCGAAGGGAAGCGTGACACTGCTGCTACAGCTCGGGAGGAAAACCCACGTGCATATCCCCACTCGCGAAGAGGAATGACTCCCCTGGGAGACTCCAGAGGTACCCAAGATCCATGTCAGCACTGGAGAGGAATCCTCAGGATCCGGCACAGACTCCACACAAGGTCTTAGGCCCCGGCATCGACGGGAGAGGAATCCCGAGAGGCCCCCGAGCACCTTGCATGGGGACTGGCCTTTACTGAGGCCACCAGAGCGGGTCCCAGGGATCCCCGTCGTAAGTCGAGAGCACCTGCCGCAACTCGAGAAAATCCAGGAGGTTCTCCCCTCCAGGCTATATGAGGCCCATTTCCGCTGAGGCAATTTGAGGCTAATCACACCTAAACTCTGGAATTTTCAAAGGTCCTTCACACCCTTGCTGCAACTCAAGAAGTTCCCCGACATACCCGTCTCGACTCGAGAGGAAGCACGAGAGTTCTGCCCACATCCAGAGGAGCCCCGTTTCCGTCTCATAGCTCGAGAGGAGGGATCCTTTCCCTGCGTGGTCGGGAAAGAATTCCCGGCGTTCCCGTCGCATCTCAAGAGGAGGCTCTCTCCATAGGAAAGGCGAGAGGAACTCCAGGGTCGGGCCACCATTCCCAGAGTCCCCCAGATGTCTCAGTCCATTCTAGGGAAACCTGTTTTCCCTGCACTGCCTCGACTTTCAAGCCGAGGATCGACTCACACCACGGTGGCATCGTGGTACAGCCCTGTGAGAAAGCCTCGTGGGAAAGCCTCGTGGGAAAGCCTCAAGGGAAAACCACAGATCTCTTGATCCACGCGAAGGGAAGCGTGACACTGCTGCTACAGCTCGGGAGGAAAGCGCACGTGCATGCCCCGACTCGAGACGAGGTCTGACTCCCCTGGGGAGACTCCAGAAGTACCCCAAGATCCATGTCGGCACTGGAGAGGAATCCTCAGGTTCCGGCACAGACTCCACACAAGGTCACAGGGCCCGGCATCGACGGGAGAGGAATCCCGAGAGGCCCCCGTGCAACTGCATGGGGACTGGCCTTTCCTGAGGCCACCAGAGCGGGTCCCTGAGGTCCCAGTCGTAAGTCGAGAGCACCTGCCGCAACTCGAGAAAATCCAGGAGGTTCTCCCCTCCAGGCGAGATGAGGCCCATTTCTGCTGAGGCGTCTCGAGGCTAATCACACCTAACCTCTCGAACTTCCAAAGGGTCCTTCACACCCTTGCTGCAACTCAAGAAGTTCCCCGACATACCCGTCTCCACTCGAGAGGAAGCACGAGAGTCCCGCCCAAATCCAGAGCAGCCCCGTTTCCGCCTCATACCTCGAGCGGAGGGATCCTTTCCCTGCGTGGTCGGGAAAGAATTCCCGGCGTTCCCGTCGCATCTCAAGAGGAGGCGCTCTCCACCGGAAAGGCGAGAGGAACTCCAGGGTCTTGCCACCATTCCCAGAGTCCCCCAGATGTCTCAGTCCATTCCAGAGAAACCTGTTTTCCCTGCACTGCGTCGACTTTCAAACCGAGGATCGACTCACACCACGGTGGCACGTGGGACAGCCCTGTGGAAAGCCTCGTGGAAAAGCCTCTTGGGAAAGCGTCGAGGGAAAGCCACAGATCCGTTGATCCACGCGAAGGGAAGCGTGACACTGCTGCTACAGCTCGGGAGGAAAGCGCACGTGCATGCCCCCACTCGAGTAGAGGACTGACTGCCCTGGGGAGACTCCAGAAGTACACCAAGATCTATGTCAGCACTGGAGAGGAATCCTCAGGTTACAGCACCGACTCCACAAAGACCTTAGGCTCCGACATCAACGGGAGAGGAATCCCGAGAGGCCCCTGAGCTACTCACATGGGGACTGGCCTTTCCTGAGGCCAGCAGAACGGGTCCCTGAGGTCCCCGTCGTAACTCGAGAGCACCTGCCGCAACTCGAGAAAATCCAGGGGGTTCTCCCCTCCAGGCGAGATGAGGCCCATTTCCACTGAGGCGTCTCGAGGCTAATTACACCTAACCTCTGGAACTTCCAAAGGGTCCTTCACACCCTTGCCGCAACTCAAGAAGTTCCCCGACATGCCCGTCTCCACTCGAGAGGAAGCACGAGAATCCCGCCCACATCCAGAGGAGCCCTGTTTCCTCCTCCTAGCTCGAGGGAGGGATCCTTTCCCTGCGTGGTCGGGAAAGAATTCCCGGCATTTCCGTCGCATCTCAAGAGGAGGCTCTCTCAACAGGAAAGGCGATAGGAACTCCAGGGTCGTGCAACCATTCCCAGAGTCCCCCAGATATCTCCGTCCGTTCCAGGGAAACCTGTTTTCCCAGCACTGCGTCGACTTTCAATCTGAAGATCGACTCACACCACGGTGGCACGTGGGACAGCCCTGTGGGAAAGCCTCGTGGGAAAGCCTCGAGGGAAAGCCACAGATTCCTTGATCCACGCGAATGGAAGCGCGACAGTGCTGCTACAACTCGAGAGGAAAGCGCACGTGCATGCCCCCACTCGAGACGCGTACTGACTCCCCTGGGGAGACTCCAGAAGTACCCCAAGATCCATGTCAGCAATGGAGAGGAATCCTCAGGTTCCGGCACTGACTCCATACAAGGTCTTAGGCCCCGGCATCGACGGGAGAGGAATCCCGAGAGGCCCCCGAGCACCTTGCATGGGGACTGGCCTTTACTGAGGCCACCAGAGCGGGTCCCAGGGGTCCCCGTCGTAAGTCGAGAGCACCTGCCGCAACTCGAGAAAGTCCAGGAGCTTCTCCCCTCCAGGCTATATGAGGCCCATTTCCGCTGAGGCATCTTGAGGCTAATCACACCTAACCTCTGGAATTTTCAAAGGTCCTTCACACCCTTGCTGCAACTCAAGAAGTTCCCCGACATACCCGTCTCGACTCGAGAGGAAGCACGAGAGTTCTGCCCACATCCAGAGGAGCCCCGTTTCCGTCTCATAGCTCGAGAGGAGGGATCCTTTCCCTGCGTGGTCGGTAAAGAATTCCGGGCGTTCCCGTCGCATCTCAAGAGGAGGCTCTCTCCATAGGAAAGGCGAGAGGAACTCCAGGGTCGGGCCACCATTCCCAGAGTCCCCCAGATGTCTGTCCATTCCAGGGAAACCTGTTTTCCCTGCACTGCCTCGACTTTCAAGCCGAGGATCGACTCACACCACGGTGGCACGTGGGACAGCTCTGTGGGAAAGCCTCGTGGGAAAGCCTAGTGGAAAGCCTTGAGGCAAAGCCACAGATCCCTTGATCCACGCGAAGGGAAGCATAACTCTGCTGCTACAGCTCGGGAGGAAATCGCATGTCCCTGCCCCCACTCGAGACGAGGACTGACTCCCCTGGGGAGACTCCAGAAGTACCCCAAGATCCATTTCAGCACTGGAGAGGAATCCTCAGGTTCCAGCACCGACTCCACACAAGGTCTTAGACCCCGGCATCGATGGAAGAGGAATCCCGAGAGGCCCCCGAGCAACTCGCATGGGGAATGGTCTTTCCTGAGGCCACCAGAGCAGGTCCCTGAGGTCCCCGTCATAATTGGAGAGCACCTGCCACAACTCGAGAAAATCCAGGAGGTTTTTCCTTCCAGGCGAAATGAGGCCCATTTCCGCTGAGGCGTCTCGAGGCTAATCACACCTAAACTCTGGAACTTCCAAAGAGTCCTTCACACCCTTGCTGCAAATCAAGAAGTTCCCCGACATTCCCGTCTCCACTCGAGAGGAAGCTCGAGAGTCCCGCCCACATCCAGAGGAGCCCCGTTTCCACCTCCTAGCTCGAGATGGGGAATCCTTTCAGTGTGTGGTCGGGAAAGAATTCCCGGTGTTCCCGTCGCCTCTCAAAAACAGGCGCTCTCCACAGGAAAGGCCAGAGGAACTCCATTGTCGTGCCACCATTCCCAGAGTCCTCCAGATGTCTCAGTCCATGCCAGGGACACCTGTTTTCCCTGCACTGCCTCGACATTCATGCAGATGATCGACCCACACAACGGTGGCACTTGGGACAGCCCTGTGGGAAAGCCTGTTTGGAAAACTTGGTGGGAATGCCCAGAGGGAAAGCCACAGATCCCTTGATCGTCGGGCCGGGAAGACTGACACTGGTTCTAGAGCTCGGGAGGAAAGCGCACGTGCATGCCCCCACTCGAGATGAGGACTGAATCGCCTGGGGAGACTCCAGAAGTACCCCAGGATCCATGTCAGGCCTGGAGAGAAATCCTCACGTTCCGGCCCCAACTCCAGACAAGGTCTTAGGTTCCGGCATCTACGGTAGAGGAATCCAGGGAGGTCCCCTAGCAACTCGCATGGGGACCTGCCTTTCCTGAGGCCACCAGAGCGGGTCCCTGAGGTCCCCGTCGTAAGTCGAGAGCACCTGCCGCAAGTCGAGAAAATCCTGGAGGTTCTCCCCTCCAGGCGAACAGAGGCGAATTATTGCTGAAGCATCTCGAGGCCAATCACACCTACCCCCTGAACCGTCCAAAGGTTCCTTCACACCCTTGCTGCAACTCAAGAAGTTCCCCGATATACCCGTATGCACTCGAGAGGAAGCAGAAGGGTCCCGCCCACATCCAAAGGAGCCCCGTTTCCGCCTCTTTGCTCGAGATGAGGGATCCTTTCCCTACTTGGTCGAAAAAGAATTCCCGAGGTTCCCGTCGCATCTCAAGAGGAGGCCCTCTCCACAGGAAAGGGGATAGGTACTCCAGGTCAGGCCACCATTCCAAGAGTCCCCCAGATGTCTCAGTCCATTTCAGAGGAACCTGTTTTCCCCAAACTGCCTCGACTTTCACGCCGAAGATCGACTCAAACCACAGTGGCACGTGGGACAGCCCTGTGGTAAAGCCTCGTAGGAAAGCCTCGTGGGAAAGCCTTGAGGGAAAGCCTCGAGGGAAAGCCACAGATCCCTTGATCCACGCGATGGGAAGCGTGACACTGCTTCCACAGCTCAGGAGGAAAGCGCACGTGCATGCCCCCACTCGAGACGAGGACTGACTCCCCTGGGGAGACTCCAGAAGTACCCCAAGATCCATGTCAGCACTGGAGAATAATTCTCAGTTTACGGCCCCGACTTCACAAAAGGTCTTAGGCCCCAGCATTGAAGGGAGAGGAATCCTGAGAGGCCAATAAGCAACTCGCACGGAGAGTGGCCTTTCCTGAGGCCACCAGATAGGGTCCCTGTGGTCCCCGTCGTAAATCGAGAGCACCTACCGCAACTCGAGAAAAACCTGGAGATTCTCCCCTCCAGGCTAGATGAGGCCCATTTCCGCTGAGGCGACTCGAGGCTAATCACATCTAACCTTTGGAACTTCCATAGGGTCCTTCACACCCTTGCTGCAACTCAAGAAGTTCCCCGACATACCCTTGTCCACTCGAGAGGAAGCGCGAGCGTCCCTTGCACATCCAGAGAAGGCCCTTTTCCTCCTTGTAGCTCGAGATGAGGGATCCTTTCCCTGCGTGGTCGGGAAAGAATTCCTGGCATTCCCGTCGCATCCAAGAGGAAGCGCTCTCCACAGGAAAGGCGATAGGAACTCCAGGGTCGTGCCACCATTCCAAGAGTCCCCCAGAGGACTGAGTCCATTCCAAAGGAAACTCTTTTACCTGCACTGCCTTGACTGTCACGTCGAGGATCGACTCACACCACGGTGGCACGTGGGACAGCCCTGTGTGTTAGCCTCGTGGGAAAGCCTCATGGGAAATCCTACAGGGAAAGCCACACATCCCTTGATCCACCCGTCGGGTAGCATGACACTGCTGCCACCGTTAGGGAGGAAAGCCCACGTGCATTTCCCCACTCGAGACGAGGACTGACTCCCCTGGGGAGAGTCCAGAAGTACCCAAAAATCCACGTCAGCACTGGAGAGGAATCCTCAGTTTCCGGTCCCAACTCAACACAAGGTCTTTGACTCGGGAAATGCAAGCAGTTAAAAGATCTCTCCTTTGGAGCCTCGAGGGGGATCGGGGCTTCTCTGGATGTGGGCGGGAACCTCGTGCTTCCTTTGAGTGTAGACGGGTATGTCGGGAAAGCTCTTGAGTTGCAGCAAGTGTGTGAAGGAACCATTGGAAGTTCCAGAGGTTAGGTGTGCTTAGCCTCTAGATGCGTCAGTGGAAATAGGCCTCATTTTGCCTGTAGGGGAGAACCTCCTGGATTTTCTCGAGTTACGGCAGGTGCTCTCGAATTACGACGGGGACCTCAGGGAACCTGTCTCGTGGCCTCAGGAAAGGCCAGTCCCCATGCAAGTTGCCAGGGGGACTCTCGGGATTCCTCTTGGGTCGATGCCGGGGCCTAAGACCTTGTGTGGAGTCGAGGCCGGATCCTGAGGATTCCTCTCCAGTGCTGACATGGTTCTTGGGGTACTTCTGGAGTCTCCCCAGGGAAGTCAGTCCTCGTCTCGAGTGTGGGCATGCACGTGCGCTTTCCTCCCGAGCTGTAGCAGCAGTGTCACGCTTCCTAACGCGTGGTCAAGGGATCTGTAGCTTTCACTCAAGTCTTTCCTTCAAGGCTTTCCCAAGAGTCTTTCCCACAGGGCTGTCCCACCTGCCACCATGGTGTGAGTCGATCCTCGGCTTGAAAGTCGAGGCAGTGCAGGGAAAACAGGTTCCTCTGGAATGGACTGTGACATCTGGGGGACTCTTGGAATGGTGGTACGACCCTGGAGTTCCGCTCGCCTTTCCTGTGGAGAGCGCCTCCTCTTGAGATGGGACGGGAACGCCGGGAATTCTTTCCCGACCAAGCAGGGAAAGAATCCGTCATCTCGAGGTCCGAGGCATAAACGGGGCTCCTCTGGATGTGGGCGGGACCCTCGTGCTTCCTCTGGAGTGGAGACGGTATGTCGGGGAACTTCTTGAGTTTCAGCAAGGTTGTGAAGGAACCTTTGGAATTTCCAGAGTTTAGGTGTGATTAGCCTCGAGTGCCTCAGCGGAAATTGGCCTCATCTTGCCTGGAGGGGAGAACCTCCTGGATTTTCTCGAATTGTGGCAGGTGTTCTCAACGTACGCTGGGACCTCAGGGACCCGCTCTGGTGGCGTCAGGAAAGGCCAGTTCCCATCCGAGTGGCTACGGGGCCTCTCAGGATTCCTCTCCCGTCGATGGTGGGGCCTAAGACCTTGTGTGAAGTCGAGGCCGGTACCTGAGGATTCCTCTCCCGTGGTGACATGGTTCTTGGGGTACTTCTTGAGTCTCCCCAGGGGTGTCAGTCCTCTTCTCAGCGGGATCATGCAAGAACGCTTACCTCCTGAGCTGCAGTAGCAGTGTCACGCTGCCCGTCGCGTGGATCAAGAGATCTATGTCTTTCCCTCGAGGTATTTCTCACGGGGCTTTCCCTCGAGGCTTTCCCACGAGGCTTTCCCACATCGCTGTCCCACGTGCCACCATGGTGCCAGTCGATCCTCGGCGTGAAAATCAAGGCAGTGCAGGGAAAACAGGTTCCTCTGGAATGGACTGAGACATCTGGGGGACTCTTGGAATTGTGGCACGACCCTGGAGTTCCTCTCGCCTTTCCTGTGGAGAGCGCCTCTTCTTGAGATGCGGTGGGAACGCCGGGAATACTTTCCCGACCAAGCAGGGAAAGTCCCGTGGTCCAGCCCCGGTGGATCCAGCGTGATTCGAAGGTGGGGACGTAGTCGTCGTCTTTGGAAATATACATATTTAATCCCAGATATAAAGAGATTAGAAATGGATTGTGTAGTAGGAAGATTATTGGAGAAAAAGAGGCTGAATAACTTGGATTACGTGGAATAGCATCCATCCTCAGTAGAGAATTCAGCCAGAAAAACGGGAGCAAAAAAGAAGCGACATGGGGGAATCAGTCTTTCCGGAAACTGATCTGATTCTTTATTTTTGGTTTTGCTTGTATACCTCTTGTTACACATAGGGATGAATACAGAGTCACGCAGGAGTCGGCATCCTGACCTTTATCAAAATCAGGTGCTTCACATAAATGTATAAAAAAAAGGTCTTAGGGATCTTACATCATCTTCTGGCCATGAATGAGACCTGCTGACATTTTATGATCCTTTCTTTCTGATAACCAAATAAACTTATTTCTTCCAAGGGTGTTTTTTCTTAAACCAGGCACCACCCTCCAAATAAAGTTACATTCCTATAGGGTGAGGGTGTAGTGAGTTACAATAAAGAAAGGAATTTATTTAACCCAAGGTTAACATGATTAGTCTTAAAGGTGAATTCTTATTTCTCCTATATGCTTAAAGGTTAATACTTATTTCTCCTATATACTAGTTATATTCATTATAAGGGTAGGGAACATGGAGATTTATCAGCAAACATCAGCCTAACAAATGAAAATCCTTTCATCAATTCTCCCCTTAAGATCTATTTAGTCTTAAGATATGATAAAGTTACATTCTTACATAGAAAGGACACAGTGATATATAACAAAGTACAGTGATCTATTACAAAAGTGAAAATCCATTAACTCAAAAAGTCTAGTATTGCATAACATCAAAAACTGCTATATTTCCTTTGCTATATTCCAAATACA
>NW_017213627.1:0-25003 GCF_001704415.2 Capra hircus | reverse complement strand
TCCCGTCGCTTCTCAAGAGGAGGCGCTCTCCACAGGAAAGGAGAGGAAAGGTGTCCAGGGTCGTGCCACCATTCCAGAGTCCCCCAGATGTCTCAGTCCATTCCAGGGAAACCTGTTTTCCCTGCACTGCCTCGACTTTCGTTTTTTTTTTTAATTTATTTTTTATTTTTAAATTTTAAAATCTTTAATTCTTACATGCGTTCCCAAACATGAACCCCCCTCCCACCTGCCTCCCCATAACATCTCTCTGGGTCATCCCCATGCACCAGCTCCAAGCATGCTGTATCCTGCATCAGACATTGACTGGCGATTCAATTCTTACATGATAGTATACATGTTAGAATGTCATTCTCCCAAATCATCCCACCCTCTCCCTCCCTCTGAGTCCAAAAGTCCATTATACACATCTGTGTCTCTTTCCCTGTCTTGCATACAGGGTCGTCATTGCCATCTTCCTAAATTCCATATATATGTGTTAGTATACTGTATTGGTGTTTTCTTTCTGGCTTACTTCACTCTGTATAATCGGCTCCAGTTTCATCCATCTCATCAGAACTGATTCAAATGAATTCTTTTTTATGGCTGAGTAATACTCCATTGTGTATATGTACCACAGCTTTCTTATCCATTCATCTGCTGATGGACATCTAGGTTGTTTCCATGTCCTAGCTATTATAAACAGTGCTGCGATGAACATTGGGGTAAATTCTGGTTTCCTCGGTGTGTATGCCCAGAAGTGGGATTGCTGGGTCATAAGGTAGTTCTATGTGCAATTTTTTAAGGAATCTCCACACTGTTCTCCATAGTGGCTGTACTAGTTTACATTCCCACCAACAGTGTAGAGGGTTCCCTTTTCTCCACACCCTCTCCAGCATTTATTGCTTGCAGATTTTTGGATCGCAGCCATTCTGACTGGTGTGAAGTGGTACCTCATTGTGGTTTTGATTTGCATTTCTCTAATAATGAGTGATGTTGAGCATCTTTTCATGTGTTTGTTAGCCATCCATATGTCTTCTTTGGAGAAATGTCTATTTAGTTCTTTGGCCCATTTTTTGATTGGGTCATTTATTTTTCTGGAATTGAGCTGCAGAAGTTGTTTGTATATTTTTGAGATTAGTTGTTTGTCAGTTGCTTCATTTGCTATTATTTTCTCCCATTCAGAAGGCTGTCTTTTTCACCTTGCTTATATTTTCCTTTGTTGTGCAGAAGCTTTTAATTTTAATTAGATCCCATTTGTTTATTTTTGCTTTTATTTCCAGAATTCTGGGAGGTGGATCATAGAGGATCCTGCTGTGATTTATGTCGGAGAGTGTTTTGCCTATGTTCTCCTCTAGGAGTTTTATAGTTTCTGGTCTTACATTTAGATCTTTAATCCATTTTGAGTTTATTTTTGTGTGCGGTGTTAGAAAGTGATCTAGTTTCATTCTTTTACAAGTGGTTGACCAGTTTTCCCAGCACCACTTGTTAAAGAGATTGTCTTTACTCCATTGTATATTCTTGCCTCCTTTGTCAAAGATAAGGTGTCCATATGTGTGTGGATTTATCTCTGGGCTTTCTATTTTGTTCCATTGATCTATATGTCTGTCTTTGTGCCAGTACCATACTGTCTTGATGACTGTGGCTTTGTAGTAGATCCTGAAGTCAGGTAAGTTGATTCCTCCAGTTCCATTCTTCTTTCTCAAGATTGCTTTGGCTATTCGAGGTTTTTTGTGTTTCCATACAAATCTTGAAATTATTTGTTCTAGTTCTGTGAAAAATGTGGCTGGTAGCTTGATAGGGATTGCATTGAATTTGTAAATTGCTTTGGGTAGTATACTCATTTTCACTATATTGATTCTTCCGATCCATGAACATGGTATATTTCTCCATCTATTAGTGTCCTCTTTGATTTCTTTCATCAGTGTTTTATAGTTTTCTATATATAGGTCTTTAGTTTCTTTAGGTAGATATATTCCTAAGTATTTTATTCTTTTCGTTGCAATGGTGAATGGAATTGTTTCCTTAATTTCTTTTTCTACTTTCTCATTATTCGTGTATAGGAATGCAAGGGATTTCTGTGTGTTGATTTTATATCCTGCAACTTTACTATATTCATTGATTAGCTCTAGTAATTTTCTGGTGGAGTCTTTAGGGTTTTCCATGTAGAGGATCATGTCATGTGCAAACAGTGAGAGTTTTACTTCTTCTTTTCCAATTTGGATTCCTTTTATTTCTTTTTCTGCTCTAATTGCTGTGGCCAAAACTTCCAGAACTATGTTGAATAGTAGCGGTGAAAGTGGACACCCTTGTCTTGTTCCTGACTTTAGCGGAAATGCTTTCAATTTTTCACCATTGAGGATAATGTTTGCTGTGGGTTTGTCATAGATAGCTTTTATTATGTTGAGGTATGTTCCTTCTATTCCTGCTTTCTGGAGAGTTTTTATCATAAATGGATGTTGAATTTTGTCAAAGGCCTTCTCTGCATCTATTGAGATAATCATATGGTTTTTATTTTTCAATTTGTTAATGTGGTGAATTACATTGATTGATTTACGGATATTGAAGAATCCTTGCATCTCTGGGATAAAGCCCACTTGGTCATGGTGTATGATCTTTTTAATGTGTTGTTGGATTCTGATTGCTAGAATTTTGTTGAGGATTTTTGCATCTATGTTCATCAGTGATATTGGCCTGTAGTTTTCTTTTTTTGTGACATCTTTGTCAGGTTTTGGTATTAGGGTGATGGTGGCCTCATAGAATGAGTTTGGAAGTTTACCTTCCTCTGCAATTTTCTGGAAGAGTTTGAGGAGGATAGGTGTTAGCTCTTCTCGAAATTTTTGGTAGAACTCAGCTGTGAAGCCATCTGGACCTGGGCTTTTGTTTGCTGGAAGATTTCTGATTACAGTTTCAATTTCCGTGCTTGTGATGGGTCTGTTAAGATTTTCTATTTCTTCCTGGTTCAGTTTTGGAAAATTGTACTTTTCTAAGAATTTGTCCATTTCTTCCACATTGTCCATTTTATTGGCATACAATTGCTGATAGTAGTCTCTTATGATCCTTTGTATTTCTGTGTTGTCTGTTGTGATCTCTCCATTTTCATTTCTAATTTTATTGATTTGATTTTTCTCTCTCTGCTTCTTGATGAGTCTGGCTAATGGTTTGTCAATTTTATTTATCCTTTCAAAGAACCAGCTTTTGGCTTTGTTGATTTTTGCTATGGTCTCTTTTGTTTCTTTTGCATTTATTTCTGCCCTAATTTTTAAGATTTCTTTCCTTCTACTAACTCTGGGGTTCTCCAACTCTTCCTTTTCTAGTTGCTTTAGTTGTAGAGTTGGGTTATTTATTTGACTTTTTTCTTGTTTCTTGAGGTATGCCTGTATTGCTATGAACTTTCCTCTTAGCACTGCTTTTATAGTGTCCCACAGGTTTTGGGTTGTTGTGTTTTCATTTTCATTAGTTTCTATGCATATTTTGATTTCTTTTTTGATTTCTTCTGTGATTTGTTGGTTATTCAGAAGTGTGTTGTTCAACCTCCATGTGTTGGAATTTTTAATAGTTTTTCTCCTGTAATTGAGATCTAATCTTAATGCATTATGGTCAGAAAAGATGCTTGGAATGATTTCGAGTTTTTTGAATTTATCAAGTTTAGATTTATGGCCCAGGATGTGATCTATCCTGGAGAAGGTTCCATGAGCACTTGAAAAAAAGGTGAAATTCATTGTTTTGGGGTGAAATGTCCTATAGATATCAATTAGGTCTAACTGATCTAATGTATCATTTAAAGTTTGCGTTTCTTTGTTAATTTTCTGTTTAGTTGATCTGTCCATAGGTGTGAGTGGGGTATTAAAGTCTCCCACTATTATTGTGTTATTGTTGATTTCCCCTTTCATACTTGTTAGCATTTCTCTTACATATTGCGGTGCTCCTATATTGGGTGCATATATATTTATAATTGTTATATCTTCTTCTTGGATTGTTCCTTTGATCATTATGTAGTGGCCTTCTTTGTCTCTTTTCACAGCCTTTGTTTTAAAGTCTATTTTATCGGATATGAGTATTGCCACTCCTGCTTTCTTTTGGTCTCTGTTTGCGTGGTATATCTTTTTCCATCCCTTCACTTTCAGTCTGTATGTGTCCCTTGTTTTGAGGTGGGTCTCTTGTAAGCAGCATATAGAGGAGTCTTGTTTTTGTATCCATTCGGCCAGTCTTTGTCTTTTGGTTGGGGCGTTCAACCCATTTACGTTTAAGGTGATTATTGATAAGTATGATCCCGTTACCATTTACTTTATTGTTTTGGGCTCGGGTTTATACACCCTTTTCGTGTTTCCTGTCTAGAGGATATCCTTTAGAATTTGTTGGAGAGCTGGTTTGGTGGTGCTGAATTCTCTCAGCTTTTGCTTGTCTGTAAAGCTTTTGATTTCTCCTTCGTATTTGAATGAGATCCTTGCTGGATACAGTAATCTGGGCTGTAGGTTATTGTCTTTCATCACTTTAAGTATGTCTTGCCATTCCCTCCTGGCCTGAAGAGTTTCTATTGAAAGATCAGCTGTTATCCTTATGGGAATCCCCTTGTGTGTTATTTGTTGTTTTTCCCTTGCTGCTTTTAATATTTGTTCTTTGTGTTTGATCTTTGTTAATTTGATTAATATGTGTCTTGGGGTGTTTCGCCTTGGGTTTATCCTATTTGGAACTCTCTGTGTTTCTTGGACTTGGGTGATTATTTTCTTCCCCATTTTAGGGAAGTTTTCAACTATTATCTCCTCAAGGATTTTCTCATGATCTTTCTTTCTGTCTTCTTCTTCTGGGACTCCTATAATTCGAATGTTGGAGCGTTTCATATTGTCCTGGAGGTCTCTGAGATTGTCCTCGTTTCTTTTAATTGGTTTTTCTTGTTTCCTCTCTGATTCATTTATTTCTACCATTCTATCTTCTATTTCACTAATCCTATCTTCTGCCTCCATTATTCTACTATTTGTTGCCTCCAGAGTGTTTTTGGTCTCATTTATTGCGTTATTCATTATATTTTGACTCTTTTTTATTTCTTCTAGGTCCTTGTTAAACCTTTCTTGCATCTTCTCAATCCTTGTCTCTAGGCTATTTATCTGTGTTTCCATTTTGATTTCAAGATTTTGGATCATTTTCACTATCAATATTCGGAATTCCTTCTCCGGTAGATTCCCTACTTCTTCCTCTTTTGTTTGGTTTGGTGGGCAACTCTCCTGTTCCTTTACCTGCTGAGTGTTCCTCTGTCTCTTCATCTTGGTTATATTGCTGCGTTTGGGGTGGCCTTTTTATATTCTGGTAATTTGTGGAGTTCTCTTTATTATGGAGCTTCCTCACTTTGGGTGGGGTTCTATCAGTGGCTTGTCAAGGTTTCCTGGTTAGGGAGGCTTGTGTTGGAGTTTTGGTGGGTGGAGCTGGGTTTCCTTCTCTCTGGAGTGCAGTGGAGTGACCCGTAATGGGTTATGAGACATCAAAGGTTTTGGGATAATTTTGAGCTGCCTGTATATTGAAGCTCAGGGGAGTGTTCCTGTGTTGCTGGAGAATTTGCGTGGTATGTCTTGTTTTGGAACTTGTTGGCCCTTGGGTGGAGCTTGGTTTCGGTGTAGGTATGAAGGCATTTGATGAGCTCCTATTGCTTAATGTTCCCTGAATTCAAGAGTTCTCTAATGTTTTCAGGCTTTGGATTTAAGCTTCCTGCTTCTGGTTTTCAGTTTTATTTTTACAGTAGCCTCTAGACTTCTCCATCTATACAGCACCAATGATAAAATATCTAGGTTAAAGATGAAAAGTTTCTCCACATTGAGGGACACTCAGAGAGGTTCACTGAGTTACAAGGAGAAGAGAAGATGGAGGGGGTAGTTAGAGGTGACTGGAATGAGATGCGGTGAGATCAAGAGAGGAGAGAGCAAGCTAGCCAGTAGTCATTTCCATATGTGTGCTCTATAGTCTGGACCGCTCAGAGGTATTTACAGAGTTATACGGGGAAGAGGAGAGGGAGGAAGTAGACAGAGGTTACCAGGAGGATAAGAGAGAGGAATGAGTAGGAGAGAGACAAATCCTGCCAGTAACCAGTTCCTTAGGTGTTCTCTACCGTCTGGAACACACAGAGATTCACAGAGTTGGATAGAGAAGAGATGGGGGAGAAAAGAGAGAGAGGCCACCTGGTGGAGAAAAAGGAGAGTCCAGAGGAGGAGAGAGTGGTCAAGCCAGTAATCTCGCTCTCAGGTAAACTTGGGTAGTGAAGTTTGGGTTTTTAAATGAACAAAATTGACAACAAAAATCTAAGAGCAAAGATTAAATATCTGTTTTTGAAGACAATGGTCTGCTTTTCTGGTTGCCTGATGTCCTATGCCAGCCTACAGAAGTTGTTTTGTGGAGTTTGCTCGGCGTTGAAATGTTCTTTTGAGGAATTTGTGAGGGAGAAAGTGATCTTCCCGTCCTATTCGTCCGCCATCTTTCCCTCTCTGTGCCTAGACTTTCAAGCCGAGGATCGACTCACACCACGGTGGCACGTGGGACAGCCCTGTGGGAAAGCCTCGTGGGAAAGCCTCGAGGGAAAGCCTTGAGGGAAAGCCATTGATCCCCTGATCCACTCGACGGGAATTGTGACACTGCTGCTACAGCTCGGGAGGAAAGCGCACGTGCATGCCCCGAATCGAGACGAGGACTGACTCCCCTGGGGAGACTCCAGAAGTACCCCAACATCCATGTCAGGACTGGAGAGGAATCCTCAGGTTCCGGCACCGACTCCACACAAGGTCTTAGGCCCCGGCATCGACGGGAGAGGAATCCCGAGAGGCCTCCGAGCAACTCGCATGGGGACTGGCCTTTCCTGAGGCCACCAGAGCGGGTCCCTGTGGTCCCCGATGTAAGTCGAGAGCGCCTGCCGCAACTCGAGAAAATGCAGGAGGTTCTCCCCTCCAGGCGAGATGACACCCATTTCCGCTGAGGCGTCTCGAGGCTAATCACACCTAACCTCTGGAACTTCCAAAGGGTCCTTCACACCCTTGCTGCAACTCAAGAAGTTCCCCGAGATACCCGTGTCCACTCGAGAGGAAGCACGAGAGTCCCGCACACATCCGGAGGAACCCCATTTCGGCCTCATAGCTCGAGAAGAGAGATCCTATCCCTGCGTGGTCGGGAAAGAATTCCCGGCGATGCCATCGCATCTCAAGAGGAGGCGCTCTCCACAGGAAACGCGAGAGGAACTCCAGGGTCGTGCCACCATTCCCAAGGCCCCCAGATGTCTCAGTCCATTCCAGGGAAACCTGTTTTCCCTGCACTGCCTCGACTTTCAAACCGAGGAGAGACTCACACCACGGTGGCACGTGGGACAGCCCTTTGGGAAAGCGTCGTGGGAAAGCCTCGTGGGAAAGCCTCGAGGAAAGCCACTGACCCCTTGATCCACGTGAAGGGAAGCGTGACACTGTTGCTACAGCTCGGGAGGAAAGCGCACGTGAATGCCCCCACTCGAGATGAGGTCTGACTCCCATGGGGAGACTCCAGAAGTACCCCAAGATCCATGTCAGCACTGGAGAGGAATCCTCAGGTTCCGGCACTGACTCCTCACAAGGTCTTAGGCCCCGGCATCGACGGGAGAGGAATCCCGAGAGGCCCCCGAGCAACTCGCTTGGGGACTGGCATTTCCTGAGGCCACCAGAGCGGGTCCCTGAAGTCCCCGTCGTAAGTCGAGAGCACCTGCCACAACTCGAGACAATCCAGGAGGTTCTCCCCTCCAGGCGAGATGAGGCCCATTTCTGCTGAGGCGTCTCCAGGCAAATCACACCTAACCTCTGGAACTTCCAATGGGTCCTTCACACCCTTGCTGCAACTCAAGAAGTTCCCCGACACACCCGTCTCCACTCGAGAGGAAGCACGAGAGTCCCGCCCACATCCAGAGGAGCCCCGTTTCCACCTCATAGCTCGAGAGGATGGATCCTTTCCCTGCGTGGTCGGGAAAGAATTCCCGGAGTTCCCGACGCATCTCATGAGGAGATGCTCTCCACAGGAAAGCCGAGAGGAACTCCAGGGTCGTGCCACCATTCCCAGAGTCCCCCAGATATGTCAGTCCATTCCAGGGAAACCTGTTTTCCCTGCACTGCCCGACTTTCAAGCCGAGGATCGATTCGACTCACAGCACGGTTGCACGTGGGATATCCCTGTGCGAAAGCCTAGTTGGAAAGCCTCGTGGTAAATCCTCTTGGGAAATCCTCAAGGGAAAGCCACAGATCCCTTGATCCACGCAACGGGAAGCCTGACACTGCTGGTACAGCTCGGGAGGAAAGTGCACGTGCATGCCCCCACCCAAGAAGAGAATCGACTCCCCAGTGGAAACTCCAGAAGTATCCCAAGATCCATTTCAGCACTGGAGAGTAATCCTTAGGTTCCGGCCCGGACTCCACACTAGGTCTTAGGCCCCGGCATCGACGGGAGAGGAATCTTGAAAATCCCCCTAACAACTCACATGGGGACTGGCCTGTCCTGTGGCCACCAGAGAGGTTCCCTGATGTCCCCGTCGTAAGTCGAGAGTACCTGCTGTAACTCGAGAAAATCCAGGAGGTTCTCCCCTCCAGGCGAGATGAGGCCCATTTCCGCTGAGGCTTCTCGAGGCTAAACACACCTAACGTCTGGAACTTTCAAAGGGTCCTTCACACCCTTGCTTCAACTCAAGAATTTCCCCGACATACCCGTCTCCACTCGAGAGGAAGCACGAGAGTCCTGCCCACATCCAGAGGAGCCCCCTTTCGGCCTCGTAGTTCGAGATGAGGGATCCTTTCCCTGCTTGGTCGCGAAAGAATTCCCAGGCTTTCCGGCCACATCTCAAGAGGAGGCACTCTCAACAGTAAAGTCGAGAGGAACTCCAGCGTCATGCCACAGGTGGCTTTCCCAGGAGTTAGGGTTCTCACAGGGCTGTCCGACGGGCCACCGTTGTGAGAGTCGCTCCTCGGCATGAAAGTCGAGGCAGTGCAGGGAAAACAGGTTCCTCTGGCATGGACTGAGACATCTGGTGAACTCTTGGTATGGTGGCATGACCCTGGAATTCCTCTCTCGTTTCCTGTTGAGAGCACCTCTACTGGAGATGCGACGGGAACGCCGGGAATTCTTTCCCGACCACGCAGGGAAAGGATCCCTCCTCTCGAGCTATGAGGCGGAAACGGGGCTCCTCTGGATGTGGGCGGGACCCTCGTGCTTCCTCTCGAGTGGAGACGGGTATGTCGAGGAACTTCTTGATTTGTAGCAAGGGTGTGAAGTACCTTTTTGAAGTTCCAGAGGTTATGTGTGATTAGCCTCGAGAAGCCTTAGCCGGAATGGGCCTCATCTCGCCTGGAGTTGAGAACCTCCTGGATATTCTCGATTTGCGGCAGGTCCTCTCGAGTCATGACGAGGACCCCATGGACACGCTCTGGTGGCCTGTGGAAAGGCCAGTCCCTATCGAATTGCTAGGGGGCTTTTCCTGGATTCCTCTCCCGGCGATATCAGAGCCTAAGACCTTGCGTGGAGTTTTGGCTGGAACCTGAGGATTCCTCTCCAGTGCTGACATGGATCTTGGGGTACTTCTGGAGTCTCCACAAGGGAGCCATTCCTCGTCTTGTGTGGGGGCATGCACGTGCGCTTTCCTCCCGGCCTGTAGCAGCAGTGTCACGCCTCCCGTCGCGTGGATCAAGGGATCTGTGACTTTTCCTCGAGGCTTTCCGACGAGGCTTTCCCACAGGGCTGTCCCACGTGCCACCGTGGTCTGAGCTGATCCTCTGCGTGAAAATCGAGGCAGTGCAGGGAAAACAGGTTCCTCTGGAATGAACTGAGGCATCTGGGGAACTCTTGGAATTGTGGCACGACCCTGGAGTTCCTCTCGCCTTTCCTTGTGAGAGTGCCTCCCATTGAGATGCGACAGGAATGCCGGGCATTCTTTCCGGCGAAGCAGGGAATTGATCCCTCATTTCGAGCTACGAGGCAGAAACGGGGCTCCTCTGGATGTGGGCGGGACCCCTGTGCTTCCTCTCGAGTGGAGTCGGGTATGTCGGGGAACTTCTTGAGTTGCAGCAAGGGTGTGAAGGACCCTTTCGAATTTCCACAGGTCAGATGTGATTAGCCTCGAGACGCCTCAGCGGAAATGGGCCTCATCTCCCCTGGTGGCGAGAACCTTCTGGATTTTCCCGAGTTGCGGCAGGTGCTCTGGAGTTACGACGGGGACCTCAGCGACCTGCTCTGGCAGCCTCTGGAAAGGGCAGTCCCCATGCGAGTTGCTCGGGGGCCTCTCGGGATTCCTCTCCCTTCGATGCCGGGGCCTTAGTCCTTGTGTTGAGTCGGGCCGGAACCTGAGGATTGTTCTCCTGTGCTAACATGGATCTTGGGGTAATTCTGGAGTCTCCACAGGGGAGTCAGTCCTCGTCTCGAGTGGGGGCATGCACGTGGACTTTCCTCCCTAGCTGTAGCTGCAGTGTCACACTTCCCGTCATGTGGCTCAAGGGATCTGTGGCTTTCCCTGGAGGCTTTCCCAAGAGGCTTTCCCACAGGGCTCTCCCACGTGCCACCGTGTTGTGAGTCGATCCTCGGCATGAAAGTCGAGGCAGTGCAGGGAAAACAGCTTCCTCTGGAATGGACTGAGATATCTGGGGGACTCTTGGAATGGTGGCAGGACCCTGGAGTTCCCCTCGCCTTTCCTGTGGAGAGCGCCTCCTCTTGAGATTCGACGGGAATGCTGGGAATTCTTTCCCGACGAAGCAGGGAAAGGATCCCTCATCTCGAGCTACGAGGCGGAAATGTGTCTCCTCTGGATGTGAGAGGGACCCCCGTGCTTCCTCTTGAGTGGAGACGTGCATGTCGGGGATCTAGTCTACTCAGCTCTCCAGAAGAACAGCCGTCATGGCAAATAGGTGTCCTCCAGTCCAGGCTCCTTAGTTTCTGTGGAAAGCTCTTGTTTATAATTTGTTCCTCCTTAAAAACACCTTTAGATCATTAGCACCATGGTTGTCATCATCATCGTCAAAGTTATTCCACATGCATAATATTTCTCATCTGCATATTATAATTCCTTTTCAATCTCAAATTCTGATGCTTTTGTCTGTTTCCTCTTTTTTTATTTTTTAAGTTTTAAATTGAAGTATAGTTGATTTATAATGTACTAATTTCTGCTGTACAGCAAAGTAATTCAGTCATACATATGTCCATTATGATTTATCTCAGGATATTGAGATATATACTCGCAGTGCTATACAGTTCTCTGTGCTATACGGTAGGACCTTGTTGTTTGTCCACTCTTTATATAATAGTTTGCATCTGCTAGTCCCAACCTCCCATGCCATACCTCCTTCAGCCCCCTTCTTCTTGACAACCACAAGTCTGTTCTCTATATAAATCTATTTCTGTTTCATATATAAGTTCATTTGTGTCTTATTTTAGATTCCACATATAAATGATATCATATGATATTTGTCTTTCTTCATCTGACTTACTTCACTTAGTATGGATTCACCCATCCCTGGATTCACCCATCCATGTTCCTAGATGGACCTAGAGAATGGTAAAACTCCATTTTATCAAATATATATGTGCCACATATGCCCATTCATCTGTCTGGGAGCATTTAGCATGTTTCCATGTCTGGATTATTGTAAGTAGTGTTGCTGTTGTGGTGCACATTGGAGTGCATGTATCTCTTTGAATTACAGTTTTCTCTGAATCTATGCCGAGTAGTGGGATTGCTGGATCTTCTGGTACCTCTGTTTTTCTGAGGAATCTCCATACTGTTCTCCATGGTGACTGCACCAACTCATGCTTGCTCTTTCTGAATGTTGTCTTATGTGAAGCCCATGAGCATTTTATTTTATTTCATTGTATTTTGATTTATTTTGCTTCTGGGTGTTTTGTTTGTTTGTTTATTAAAATCAGTAATAAAACACCCAGGATCCCGATACTTTGAGTATCTTTCTAAGTTTGAAAACTTTAATCAGTTTCATCTGCCATTTTATCTTACTGAGCAATGTTGACATTCTCTGGATAATCCACCAGCTTTCTCCTCACCTCCCCCACCAAGCCCTGGCCACTCTGCATTTACTCAAAGGGAAGGTGACACTCTCCCATAATGAGCCATCGTGTTGTCCATAGGTTACACTTGACAACATGAAAACTAAGGCTCAGAGGGGAATGAAGGTGTCCTGTGTTAGTGCTCAGTGAGGAAAGAGGCCTGCTCTATCCTTTGGGGACTCAGGGCGAAGGGAAGAGAGAGTTAAAGGAGGTACAGCAGCATAAGTGCACCTGTCAGACAGTATTCTGTGACAGGTAAGCAGGGACTTGAAGGAAGTGAAGGAATAAAGCAGGGGCTATGGAGATAGGACATTCCATACAGGGAGAGTGGCAAGTGCAAAGCCTGAGGGAGGCAGATGCAGTGAGCATCCTGAACACAGTGAGCAGGAGGAAAGAGGTGGAAGATGACTGCGCAGAGGGGTATTGGGCCAGATCGTGGAGCTTCGTGGACCACGTGGAAGAGGCTTCCAGAAGAAGGGTGTAAACCAGAGCCATATGACATGCTGTGGTGCTTGCAGGAGCAGGAGGAATTGGTATCTTCACAAGGGGCAGGCACCATTAGGTAGCCAGTAACCAATGCCTGGTTAGATGGGCGCAGGAGAAGAGGATGATGGGTAGCTTTCTGGAAGAGCCAGTACACTCGGAGGTCAGAAGAGAAAGAAGGTCTTGCTGGAGGGGGAAAGAGTGAATGATTTTTTTTTAATGGAGGAATCAACAGCATATTTTTAGCCTGAAAGGAATAATCCAGTAGAGGAAAAAACTGTGGTTTTGTTCTCCCTTAATATGTATGTTTTCTACAGGTGCTCCTGCCTTGTATCACCCACATCTTTCTCGCACGTGATTCCAAGCCATTGTGGTGTAAATAGCTCTGCTGTACTCTTTTGAGTGTCACGGGAGGAAACGTGATAAACTCTCTGTGTCTCTAGTCTAATAGTCTATAGTCTGTGTCTATGCCTAATAGTCCTTGGGGCTTCCCTTGTGGCTCAAACAGTAAAGAATCTGCATGTAATGCAGGAGACCTGGGTTCCATCCCTGGGTCAGGAAGATCCCCTGGAGAAGGGAGTGGCTACTCACTCCAGTATTCTTGCCTGGAGAATTCCAATTTTATTGGGCTCCAAAATCAATGCAGATGGTGACTGTAGCCATAAATTAAAAGACACTTGCTCATTGGAAGAAAAGCTATGACAAACCTAGGCAGTGTATTAAAAAGCAGAGATATCACTTTGCCGACAAAAGTCTGTATAGTCAAAGCTATGGTTTTCTTCACTAGACATGTATGGATGTGAGAGTTGGACCATAAAGAAGGGTGAGCATGGAAGAATTAATGCTTTCAAACTGTGATACTAGAGAAGACTCTTGAGAGTTCCTTGGACACAAGGAGATCAAACCAGTCAATCCTAAAGAAAATAAACCCTAAATATTCATTGGAAGGACTGATGTTGAAGCTGAAGCTCCAATACTTTGGCCACCTGATATGAAGAGCCAGCTCATTGGAAGAGACCCTGATGGTGGGGAAGATTGAAGGCAGGAGGAGAAGGAGATGACAGAGGATGAGATGCCTGGATGGCATCCCTGACTCAGTGGACATGAATTTGAGCCAACTCCGGGAGGTGGTAAAGATCAGGGAAGCCTGGCGTGCTGTAGTCCATGGGGTCACAAAGAGTTGGGCATGACTGAGCAACTGAACAGTGACACTACAAAAGCCGTGAGAAAAGCAAGCTATTTTTTTTTTAATGAGACTTTTGCTTTGTTTTGTTTTTTGGCTGGTCTGGGTCTTGGTTACTGTGCTCAGTCTTTTTCTAGTTGTAGTGAGCGGGGACAACTCTTCCGTGATATGCGGGCTTCTCATTGCAGTGGCTTCTTGTTGCAGAGCACAGGCTCCAGGGTGTGCAGGCTTCAGTAGTTGTAGCTCACAGGCTATAGAGCCTGTGGGCTCAGTAGTTGTGGTGCATGGGCTTAATTGCTCATTGGCATGTGATATCTTCCCAAACCCATGTTCCCTCCGTTGACAGGCAGATTCTTAACCCCTGGATCACCAGGGAAGTCCCGAGAGATTTTAAATTAACCATGAAAAACTATGTTATCAGGGCTTTAAAAGTCCCAACATGTTTATGAATACAAATATTCTTATTTTCAGTGAAGGTTTAAAATGTATCATCCAAGGATTTTTAAAGGTTCTAAATGGCATCTTCCAGATTTCTCAACTTTCTGATACCATAGTAAATTTCTTATGGAAGAACAGAAGAAGATGCTCTTGTTTGACAGAATATAATTCAGGGTCTTATTTACACAATGGAGTGTGAACCTTACTGTTTAATCATCTAGTCTCTAAAATAGATGCATCTCCCATGTTCAGCAGCACAGAATGTCAGCATTTTCAACACTTGTCAGAGACTCTGAGCACCTACTGGCTGCCATTTGGGTAAGACCACTATGATCTGAGATAACAGGGGAAATGTGCTCACTGTCCTTGTAGGTTTCTCAGAGTTGTAGCCCTCTGTCAGGTTATATCACCAAAAAGCAAGGGCACTACACACTCCAAGTGTGTGCTGACTTGCCTCTCCTCACAAATGCCTTCACTGAGTTAAAGCTTAAAATTTAGTTTGTGTATAGTGAAGATTTGTGTAAACAAACAAAAAGCCTAATGGAAAAGTTTCTGTCTTCTGTATTTTTGCCTTTTTACTAACTCAGTTCACATCCCTTATGTAGACAGCCACATCAAGAATTCTTCCATATATTAGAATCAAGAAAGTGTGGTTGTAGTTTTTCGTTTTTTGGTTTTTTTTCCCCCTCTGGATGATCTTATATGCTTTCATTTTTCAAAAATGAACACAGTAGACCATTGTGTTTCCATTAATATGTTTCCTTGAATATGGTTCAGAATTTGTCTGGTTAGACTACTCCTCTCCAGGATCGAGCTTTCCTGGTCCTCAGAGAGTAAAGAATCTGCCTGTAGTGTGGGAGACCCACATATTGAACCTGGAGTCTCCAGAATCTGGCAAAACACATGCACCCATTTTTCTAGGTACTTTCTTTTATCAAAAACTATTTTAACCTGCCACATTTTATATATTCTGAGTTCTAGGAGATTCAGCCTTTGAGAATCAAATACTTCTAAATAAACAGAAATAAAAACAAATATAATAAATATAAATTACTATAATGAATGTAAATATATGATAAATGCATAAGTGTGAATGACTATGTTCATGTGAATGACTAGAGGAAGATTTTGGTGGCTGTGTTTTTCATCGTCCTGTGCGTTTGCCTTGTGAGGAGGCCATATAGGGCCAGGCTTACAGCTTGGGCTGAGGAGATGTTGTCTGTGTCTGGCTGGATCTGCCACTCACTCTGACCCCCAAGTGAGTAATTTGACCATTTTAAGTTTCAGTTTCTTCATGGTTAAAGTTGGGTAACAACGATATTTACCTCAGGAGGTTATTCTGAGATGCGTGTGTGGTGTGTGTGTGTGTGTGTGTGTGTGTGTGTGTGTGTGTGTGATATTTTTGTTTCCTTTGCCTTGAAATAAGCACACAGCCTTCTCCTCTGGACCCATCTTTCCTTACCTACAGCCTTTCCAAACCTAAGAAACAACTGTTTCTTCCTGCAGTAGCTCATCCATGAATTATAATGGCCTACATTTATAGGACATTAGACAGTTATCAAAGAGATCCTGAATCTAGGGGATTAACTTGACAACTTGAATGCGTTTTCTTATGAAGAACGATCCATCTCTTTGGACCCACCTTTTCTCCACAATAACAGTTTCAGGAAACGCTGATGTACATCATCTCTGCTTATTGGCTTTATACTCATGAGAGAAATAGATTTGCAGCTTTTAGAGCATAAGCACAAAACATATTTATCTAATTGTCATGGGATCTTGGACTCTGGACTATGAATAATCCCCAAAGTTGAGCGGGTCTTGTTAATTAAGTGGCAGACTCCCCTCACGTGTCTCTGTGCTGAGTGGCGCATGTGGTGTGGGCTGCACAGAGGCGCCTTCCACCAGCCCAGCATCCAGAGGCGGGCCCCACAGGCCAGTCCCTCAGAGTTCTGAGGTTCCTGTAAAGTCTAGTCAGAAGAGTCGAAGTCGCTGTGAGCTGTTCTAACTGTGTCATCACCCATGGAGGCGCGGATGTGGTTGCTTTTCTCACAAAGTCAGACTGTTAGCGTTAAAGTTCAGAAATCCAACTCAAATTCAGAAATACGTCCCTGACAACACTTAAGTTCTTTCCACCTGTAGTCATAAGAAATATTGTGGTTGATTGTTTCTACTGTATTTTCAGGATTTGTGTGGGTGTGTGGGTGTGTGATCATCGCGGTTATAAAGCAGGGCGGGCGAGCCGGGACTCAGTCCACTAGGCATCTATACCTGCTTGTCTCCTGGAGCCGCACCCCCGTCCCCGCCCAGCCTCCGTCCAGAGCCCCTCCCCGCTCTTTCGGATTAAAATATTTTCACTGAACTTAATAGGCTGACAATAGAAAACTAAAAAGGAACTAAATGTTTTTCAGATGACATCTTTGGTAGGCTAATTCTAAGAAGTGCAGCTTCTAGTCAGCAACCTAAGCAAAGAAAATGTGAACGAAAACAAACCATGTGAAAATGAAAACGCTTCTCTCATCACTTCCAGTGGTTTTGAAAAAACAGCATCACCAAAAGCAGAGAGACAAGAAAGAAGGAAAGCTAGCATTATTTTTTAGACCGAAGAGTCCAGGTGACTCTGCTAAGCTGGTGGTGGAGGAGAGCACAGCTCTCAGCCTGTGGTTGGAAGACTCTTCTCTGCTCCAGACCTGATGCTCGAACCTGGCTCCTGGGACACTCACTTAGACTGGATTATTACTGCTCAGTGTTAGAGGAGTGGCTCCCTTCCCTTTCAACTGAATGACAACAGCAACATATGTATGGCTTTTGTTTCTGTTGGGAGACTGACTAACAAGGTACAGTATTAAAGGAATGCTCTTAATCAAGGGCAGAGCCATATTAGAAAGAATCATCATGAATCTTGCAAGAGTTATATCTCTGCACACCATCCACAGACCCCCATCCCCATCCGCACTGGAAGTTAAACTCAAGTGCCTCACTGGAAGTTAAACTCAAGTGCCTCACTGGAAGTTAAACTCAAATGCCAAGCCCTGGTTTCTTCCTTGTTCACCAGGCTGCTTTCTCTCTTTGTGAAGTGAAAGTCGCTCAGTTGTGTTCGACTCCTTGCGGCCCCATGGACTAGTCCATGGAATTCTCCAGACCAGAATACTGGCATGGATAGCCTTTCCCTTCTCCAGGGGATCTTCCCAACCCAGGGATCAAACCCAGGTCTCCCGCATTGTGAGTGGATTCTTTACCAACTGAGCTATCAGGGAAGCCCTTTGTGAAGGAGGTCCTATTCCCTTCTCCTTTCCAAATTGGACGTGTAGTTCACTTTTGTTATTTGAAATGTTATCACCACTATGCCGTTTCACTTAGTATCTAGTTATGTAATGAACTTCTTTTTCCTACACAGTTTAAAATTTTTTAGGAATCATTGACTGAGGGGTGAGGCAGAAGGGAAAGGGGTTATCAGCAGGCTTGCACTTGGAGCTCATGGGCTATCCCCAGTGCCCAGAGGAAGGCCTGAGCAGGAGGGGACTGGGGCCTTTCCATCCCCTCTTCCCTCAGTAGTTTTCCTCTTACTTCTGCCAGCTCACCTCCAGGGACACTTTTTTTTTTCTCCTGCCTAAAGTGTGGGGGGAAAGTCTTGTCAGAGTTTTGTTGAAAGAGAACTGGCATTTGAGAGAAGCATTTGCTAGGAGGCTTAGGATAGATGGGCTTGCCCAGAGAGCTGCCCACAAGTGCCTGCATCTCCTGCTTCCAAGCAAGCACATCCTGGGGAACTGACCTGAAACAGAGCCACCTGGCATGGGAGCTGCTTTTCCAAAATTCCTCTGCACCTGACTTTGGGAATCCTCTCGGCCATCTGGCACCCAGGGCCCAGCTCCAGGCTCAGCCGTGTGTGCAGCCAAGAGTCTGGGAAGACAGGAACCACTTGCCCCATCAGTCATGTTCATATCCACAGCCTGAACCAGTAGGGTGGAGGAGCCCTGGTCTCAGTGGGGAGTCCTAGGGCAACAGGATCCCCCGCAGCACTCCCAGGTTATTCTATACAGAGTCCTTGCTCTCAGCCCCATTTCCCCTTCTAAGGAAAGTATGGAAAACTAAGATTTCTCTTTGAAACCTCTAAGGAACAACTGCCCTGAACCCTGAGCTGGGGCAACATCCTTGGCGTCTGTGCACACCTGTGAATCTTACCTGGGTTTCAGGGCCCTCAGTCCTGCGTTGACTCAGGCATCCTGACCACACTCTCTAGTCCTCCTGCTGTAGGAATGGCCACAGTTGTTTTCTGTGTAAAACTTAAAATGTTTGTATTAGACTGAGCTTTCTGTGATACTTAGAAAATAAGATAGTAAGAAAATTAAGATGCTTTGGGGTCTAAATACTTGTGAAGCACATTTAAAAAAAATTAACAAAATGCCTTAAAGAATTCTAAGTAAATTTAAGAGAGGATCTACTGGATTTTCACTAGCTGCTTAAAAAAAAAGAGAGAGAGAGAGAGATTTACTTTGATCCATCGTGCCATTCTGTGAGCTGTAACAGTAATCTCATAGCTGCTGCACTCAATGATTTGCTTCATTCTGTTGTTTAAAAACAGGGATTCATTCAGCTGGATAGGAGATGAATTCTGTCATTAGAAACTTTGCCATCGGGTTTAAGAAATATATTTATAACTCATTTCTTTCAGGGAACAGGTTTCAAGATCTCCATAAGTCTTTTATTAAGATAAATCACAGCTTTGTCAATTTCTCAAGAAGTACTCTATTTTTAACTCCCAAGGAGAATCACAATAATAAAATAAATTAACCTAGTAGGTTATTTTCTTTCAATGGCACCTGTTTCTATTAGTAGAATTCCAGCCTACATATTTCTTGGGCTTCACTGGTGGCTTAGGCAGTAAAGAATCTGTCTGCAATGCAGGAGATCTGGGTTCAATCCCTGGGTTGAGAAGATCCCTTGGAGAAAGGAATGGCAACCTATTCCAGTATTCTTGCCTAGAGAATTCCATGGACAGAGGAACTTGGAAGGCTATAGTCCTTGGAGTCACAAAGAGTCGGACACAACTGAGCAACTAATACACATATTTCTTACTATTTGCATAGTAGAAGCAATCATTCATAACATTTTATAGCATTTATAAAGAACTTTTAGTGCCTTTTTAAAAAAAGCTGCACTAGGTCTTAGTTGTCACACACGGGATCTTTAACTGTGGCATGCAAGCTCTTACTTGCAGTGTATGGGATCTAGTTCACTGACCAGAAATTGAACCCAGGCCCCTGCATTGGGAGAAGCCACTGGATCACCAGGGAAGCCCTCTAAAGAACTTTTAAAGTGAAGCTTTTTGGATCTTTGCAGCAGCTCTGGGCAGTCCTAGTAGTGATACTGTTCTGCATTCTTGAGCCCCTGTCCTCCCTGAGGGACACAAGGGGCCAAGTGAGCAGATGCTACCCCAGCATCAGACAGCAGAGCCAGACTTGCTATGCAACCTCCCTTCCAATGATGTCCTCTTTTAATTGTTCCTCTGGTAAATTCAATACTGTTTTCCTTGAAGTATGTGTTTAAAAGGAAATCCTAGATGTGTTCAAACATTACTGCTCAGTCTCTATTTTCTGTTTTCAAATGACTGGTTCCCATGCTTGATGAAGCTCAATTAAAAAACAAACAAACAAACCTGTCCCAAGTATTCATCGTATAGATTTCCATGCCTGAGGAAACATAATGTAGAAACTGAATCTGAGATCATTTTAAACAAACATATGAATTCTTATATGATACTGCTTATTTCATTAATGATTCTAATTTATGTAGTAGTGCCATCCTCATTTATATAATGGAGCCAATCTCAGCACCCTCACCTGAATATGATGGCTATTTCTTTATTGTCCTGTGTGTAAGACTCCTTTAGTATGCCTACAAATATAAACGTGCTTCTGTCCTATTCCATTCAACCTTCTTTGATTCCAAGTTAAGAGCCACTGGATGAATTCACCTCTAGTTCTATTATGTTTTTAAATCAAGTATCAGGTAACATTCCTGTCTATATGATATTATTTTTCTCTAATAAATCAAATCCTTCATGATACTTGCTCACCTACTATAGATGCACTGTAGTGATCTTTGTAAGTCTTTGTTTATATCATGTGTTTTCTCCCCACCTAGAGTGAAAGATGTTGAAAGGTTTGTAGACAGAAAAAGGGAAAGTCACTCTATAAAATAAAACTAAGACATGACTGGAATTGTATTTATTCTGTTTTTTGATTTGTGGTTTTCTCTGACTTTTAAACACTCTTTTGTCAGAATACACAAATCCACCTAATAACATTTTAATAATCTTCCTCTTAAGTTTGAACAAATAGTGAGCTTCCAACTTAGAGAATCTGCTTTTCCTTCTGCCTGTAATCAGGTACCAGAGTCTACAAGAATCTCGGTGTTCAGCATTCAAAGCCTAACCATCAAGACAGATCCACTGAGGGGGTGCATATATGTGGGGGGCTGCTGGTGGAGTTGGGGGCCATCTTTCACTCTCCTCATCACACATGGGTCACAGCACAGCTGTTGTAATCCAACGAGTACACTTGGGGCCTAACACAGGGAGTTCCAGGTGCAGCCATTGTTCTTTGCTCAGACCAGGAGCTCAGGCCACACAGGGGGTTACCAGCAGCTGTCAGCCCACAGCCAAGTGTAACAAGCCAAGCTGTTCCCTCTTTGCTCATTTTTTCCTTCAAGATAAAACACCAGGTTGTGCACCAGGAAGGGAAGGGTTTGGTGGACATGATGAGTCCATGTGATGCTGTCTTATGTTTTGTTGAATGTTTGAGGGATTATCACTTGGACTACAGAGTTAGTAAATGCTATTTTAAATGAAAAGTTGGGTTAGACCTTAAAATAGCGTTTTGAATTGAGTTAGTCTAATATAGTGTAAGTGCAAGATATTCAAATTATCCAAATTGGCCACAATTAAACAGCTTTATTTAGAAAAAGTTAGAACTTGTATCTGCATTTAAAAGATATTTTCCCTTCCATTTCTCTGTGTCAAAATCTTATTGAACAACAAGTATTATATTATGGTTTGGTTTATGTTCTGTCTTTTTGATGAAAGTAAATCTCAAGTACATGTGTAGAATGAGAAGGAATAGTTATTTACTAACCACAATTATAACAGCATAATTGTGGTTGCTGCTGCTGCTAAGTCACGTCAGTCATGTCTGACTCTGTGTGACCCCATAGACTGCAGCCCACCAGGCTCCCATCCCAGGATTCTCCAGGCAAGAATACTGGAGTGGGTTGCCATTTCCTTCTCCAGTCATGAAAGTGAAAAGTGAAAGTGAAGTCGCTACAGTAGTAAGCTACAGTCCATGGGGTCGCGAAGAGTCAGACATGACTGAGCGACTTCACTTTCACTTTTCACTTTCATGCACTGGAGAAGGAAATGGCAACACACTCCGGTATTCTTGCCTGGAGAATCCAGGGATGGGAGCCTGGTGGGCTGTGGTCTGGGGTCACAAAGAGTCGGATACAACTGACACAACTAGGCAGCAGCAGCAACCACAATTTTGCTGTTATAAGGACAGAAAATAATTAAATCACATTAACAATGAGATGAAAGTATGTTAGTGCCTCAGTTGTGTCCAACTCTTTGTGACCCCATAGACGATAGGCTGCCAAGCTCCTCTGTCCATGGAATTCCCAGGCAAGAATAGTGAGATACATCACCATTCCATTCTCCAGGGGATCTTCCTGACCCAGGGGTTGAACTCAGGTCTCCAGCATTGTGGGCAGATTCTTTACCATCTGAGTCATAGAAGAGAATTAAATCACATTAACAATGAGATGAAGCCTCCGTTCAATTTTCATATTTTATGTGTTTGTACATAAGATTGAAAATGAGAAAGGTGAGCTGATACTCTTTCACATCGATTAGAAGCTAAAATTTTAACCTTTTTTTCCCCTCAACATTAGTGAAATTCTAAGAGATAAATAGACTTTACTTATATCTTTTCTCATTTATGAGCTTGTGGGTCTTTAACCTTTTCTCAAAGAATTTGATCCAAATGAAAATGCTATTCTAAACTTCATACTTTCTTTAAAGTTAGTCCTTCTAAATATTTCTCTTACCTGGTGCATTTATTTCAGAAAGCAAAAATAAGGCATGAAAACGCTGACCAATGAAAAGCAGACAAAAATGAGTCACTGCACTGCTTTCACAGAATTCAGCCCGCCTGAGGCAGGAAGGAAGCTCATCATTTTGATCACCTTTCTTCTTGGCTTCTTGCATAATCTTTATGTTTTCCAGTTTACTGGTTGTTGAATTCTACACTGGTATTCATATAAAAATGCAAAAGCAGTAGGCCAGTGAGAATGTGACACCTTTTCTTTTTGTAAAAGTTTATGGTATTTTACCAATAGACCAAAACAGCATGTGTAAGAGGCAATATCTGCATTAATTCTGAACATGCTAAACGGTAACCTCCAACTTACTGTTGTGAGAATATTCCCTGTCACAACGAAACACTCTTTCTCCTGACGACCAGTACTCCACGTCACTGCATTTAAATTAATGTTAAATTTCTAGTGACTTGTTTGTATCAGTTTTACATCTACATATAATTTTTTTTATTTTAAAATTGAGGTACCATTTATATGTGACATAGATAAGGCTTTCCCAGCTCTTGGGTTGGTCTCTGTAACTACATATTTGTGAAAGAAGATTATCACTTTTTTTTTTTTACTCATTACACAATGAATAGGAAAAAATATAGTAAAAGGAAAACCCTTTCTATAAATCATTTACTATAGGCAGAATCATAATTTTAAGTTAAATGAAGCCCTTTATCAACCATTTCTTTTAGGACCTACATAAACCAATCTGCAGCAAAGGTCAGTTAAACCAAAGCTGTGCCTCTCTGCAAAGTTTACCGTTGCTCTTCTCAGTGCTTTTAAATGATCTCATAAAGTTGCCAAACGTGACTAACTGTTGGCAAAAAAAAAAAAAAGAGTAACTTTTGGAGAAGGAAATGGCAACCCACTCCAGTACTCTTGCCTGGAGATCCCATGGAGGAGGAGCCTGGTAGGCTACAGTCCACGGGGTCGCAAAGAGTCGGACACGACTAAACGACTTTACTTACTTACTTACTTACTTACTTTAGATGGATTGATATCTACCTAGGACTTGTTCATTAATCACCTGCCTGAGTATTGTGACTTTATTGGGGTTTTCTTTAAGTCACTCCTGAAGCATTGTGATGGTTTTGTCTAACATTAATAGATTTTAAAAATTATATGTGTTAGGGTATGGCTATGAATAAAGGGGAGAATCTGTTGCTATTGCAAACCAATTATGGAGGCAACTTAAAAAAAATCTGAATTGTAACTATGTTTTGTTGCGAGTGAAATGACACAAAGACAAAACAAGAGACACACAAGAACGGACAATACACTCTCCAGCCGGAAGAACAAATGCGCAACAATTTGCTGTTAATATTATAAGCCCCAAGGAAGAATTCCAGACTACATAAATAAGCCTTTTCAGCATCAGCGCAGGTGCATACATGTTATCGTACAGCAAGGGGAGTGATATCCCTGTCTACTGCAGAGTCTGTCCAAAGCCCTCTTTTCCTTCTTATCACAAGAACGGAATGCCCCTCGTTTGCAAGGAACATTAAACTCAAGCTCTGTCCAGGCTCTTGGCAGAACGCCTCGTTTGCAAGGACATTCAGCCCAAGCAGAGAGACCCGTTTGCAGGCACATCTCTGCTACCCTATTAACCTTCAATGTTTTCTATTTATGTAAAATACTTCCTTACCTTTCAGTCTGTAGTTGATGTGCACAGACACAGTAGTGGCTCTCTGGTTGCTATTCTGCCATCTTCCTGTCTCCTTCAGTCCCTTCATGTGTGTATGAGCTTCGATGATATAATGGGGCATTTACAGAGATTGCTATGTGCAATACTGTATTTAGTGTTTCTAATTTTAGTTTTTCTAGGATGTTAATTTATATGAAAATAAAATATATAATAAAAGAGTTCTGTGCCTGTTGTGAATATGTAACCTAAAAGTACATGCAAAATATTTATCCCAGAGGGGAATTAAGTTAGAGTGTCTGTGTTCAAAGATTTTTGAAAGTTCTTACTTCAGGCTGAACAGTTATTAGTGAATAGTGAAAGTTGCTCAGTCATGTCTGACTCTGCAAACGCATGGACTATACAGTCCATGGAATTCTCCAGGCTGGAATACTAGAGTGGGTAGCCTTTCCCTTCTACAGGGGATCATTCCAACCCAGGGATCAAACCCAGGTCTTCTGCATTGCAGGTGGATTCTTTACCAGCAGAGCCACCACGGAAGCCTGGACAGTTATTAGCAGTTAAACATTTAACAAATGCTGGTTTGGAAAGATAAAATAATAATTCTGCTACATCAAAACATATTTCATTCCATTCAAATTTTCTTAATACAGTTTTAGGGAAGAAGTATTTCCCCCTTTTAGAAATACCAGTATGTTAATACCTAAGAAGTCTTTTTTTTCTAAAAGTTACAAATTAGTTTCAAAAATTCATATGATGTAGATTAAATGGTGACAAAAAATTGAGTTGAGGAGAAGTGAGGCAGCAGCTCCTCAAGTGGCCTTTCCTCTAGTAGGCTGCATTTCCCTTAGGCAGGGGGGATTGTGCCCTCTTCCCTCCACACTGCCAAAGGGTGCAGCAAAGCTCGCTCTGTCAGAGGTACAAAAACAGCAATTGAACGGATTTTCAAGCTCTTGCTAGGCTGCCCCACTTCAGAGCCCACTAGAGTGAAACAGCTACCCTGTGGCCCCTAGGTTGGGTATACAGGTTCACATGCAGGAGTTGTTCCGTCAATGCAAAGAATTTTCTGGACAGACCTAGGCTCACTAAAGCTCTCCTCCAGAGCAAAA
>NW_017213626.1:0-35451 GCF_001704415.2 Capra hircus | reverse complement strand
ATCAGGAATACTCTCTCTCAACAGCAACGTGTCAGCCCACGAATGAACAGAGAAAAACGGAAAGTAAGAAAGCCACACTTTGTCCTTATTGTAAAGATGTCTTTCACTTACCTCAGGGGCCCACTGAAAACCTGAGCGCTTGAGACCTCCCAGGCAGCAAACGGTCACATCCTGGGGACGAGCAGAGGGAAAGGTCAGGGTGAGTCACCTGTTCCGGAACATTCTATCCCCCAGGCCCTACCTGGTCCTACCCTAGGATGCTGACCAGGCATCTCACACTCAACCAGAGCAAGTGATTGAACCCTTTTCCCTGAGCTTCTTCTCCCCCTCCCTTCTCTCAGTAACAAAAAAAAACAAATACCTCATCTGCAAATTTCCCGAACCAAAGGCTGAATCTCTGGGCCCCCAGGGACGGGCAGCCCTGGAGTCCGAGGAGAGGCAGAGGAAACAGGAAAACGACCAAAACAACAGGGCAGTGAAGAATCCACTAGATGGATTTTTTTTTTTTTTCCCAGCGCCCGCCTGACTGTGCCTAGGTGCAGAACCGGTTTGGGGCGTGAAGATTTGTGTATGTGTGTTTAAATACATTAGGTTCCACAAGAAGGCTGGGGTGGTCCCGGGGCCAGGGGCCTAAGACGCCCTTTCCGGAGCTGGCTTGTCCACCCCAGGGGCAGGAAAGCTGCTGGAGAGCAGAGCCCGCCCAGACTAGAGAGGGAGAGGCGAAAGGAGCCTGAGGCCTGTGGGTCCTGCCCACACGCTCCCTCCTGAGCCGGCGGGCCCTCACAGCCGCCCCCGCCGAGCAATTCTTGATGCGAGTGGGACCCGAGAAACCCTCCCTTTAGCCTCCTCAGGCACCGCTTTGGCTGAACCACTCTCCAGTCCTTACCTGTCCCAGTTGGCGGAGGAGTCAGAACTGCCTGCGGCTCACCTGCCCTAAACAGTTCCTGGATTAAGTGTGAGGAGGCGAGCCTGAGCGGACGAGGTCTCCTCAGGTCTGGGGCGTCTCCTCAGGTCTGGGGCGCCGCCTCAGCTCCCCCTACCGGCGTATGGGCTGCCTCCGATGGCTGGCTACCAGGTGTCGGCGCCTGCAATCTGATTGGCCGCGAGGCCGAGATGGGTGCATGTGCGGCGTTGAACCCTCCCCACCCACACCCTGTAAAGGCACCTGCTGTGGGCGTGGTCAGGCTAAATCTGAATCTGAAGAGTCTTGGGTCAAGATTGCTCAGCTCACCAAAGGCGAAGAAAAAACAGATAGCACAGTCCTCAGGGCACAGGGCTGAGAACGGCCTCCGAGTCTACCAGGGGAGTCCAGTGATGGTGTCCAGCACTCACAGCCCTCAGGGGTGACCTCCCTTAAGCAAGTTCTTTGCTTAAGGAACTTGACCATACAGTGGATCTTGAAGCCCCTCTCTTGGAATTACATTTCAATCAAGGCAGGAAGCCTGCCCCTGTTTTTCACTGTCTATTGTGAGCTGAGAATGAGCTTTACTTTTTCTTCTTTTTTCTTTTTTTTTTTTTTTTAAATTTTAGAGCTTTAGACTTTAATGGCTGAGGAAAACCGAAAAGAATTTTATTTTCTGACATGAAAATTTGTGTGAAATTCAGTTTTCGGAGTCCTTAAAGTTGGAACAGGGACTTGCCAGTTTCTTTGGTTATTATCTATGGCTGAAAACTTAATTAATCACCAATGATCATATTCACAAAGCCTAAAATATTTCTTTTTTGGCCCTTCACAGAGTCTTTTTTAAAGGCCCTGTTCTGCTGGAGTCTCCTAGTAGTCATATGGGAGAATAAAGTTTTGGTTTTGTTACAATATTTTCTTCTCTATTATATTCATTTTTCATTCTTTACTAATTTCATTCCTTCATATCGCTATAAGTTTGTTCTGTTGCTCATCTTTACGACTTTTTGAGATAACTATTTGTAGCTCTCATTTCTCTTATATCTAATGCTATAATTTACCTTAATTTGCTGTTGTTGTTCAGTCCCTCAGTCACGTTGGACTCTTTGCAACACCATGGACTGCATGCAGCACACCAGGCTTCCCTGTCCTTCACTGGCTCCTCGAGTTTGCTCAAACTCATGTCCATTGAGTTGGTGATACATCCAACATCTCATTCTTCGCTGCCCACTTCTTCTCCTGCCCTCAGTCTTTCCCAGCATCAAGGTCTTTTCCAATGACTTGGCTTTTCACATCAGGTGGCCAAACTATTGGATTGTCAGATTCAGCATCAGTCCTTCCAGTGAATATTCAGAGTTGATTTCCCTTAGGATTGACTGGTTGGATCTTGCTGTCCAAGGGACTCTCAAGAGTCTTCTCCAACACCACAGTTCAAAAGCATCAATTCTTCAGCACTCCACCTTCTTTAGTCCAGCTGTCACATCCATACATGACTGCCGAAAAACCATAGCTGTGACTAGATGGACTTTGTCAGCAAAGAAATGTCTCTGCTTTTTAATATGCTGTCTAGGTTTGTCATAGCTTTTCTTCCAAGGGCCACATAGCTTTTAAGCTCATGGCTGCATTCACCATCCACAATCCTTTTGGACCCAAGAAAATAAAGTCTGTTCCTGTTTCCATTGTTTCTCCGTACAAATTTAACTGTGTCCCACAATTTTTGCGAATAGACTGTTCATTATCATTCACTTCCAAGTATATCCTAATATTCTCTTCTAAAGACAAGACTATATATTGCATGGGCTTCCCTGGTCACTCAACTGGTAAATCATTTTCCAGCCAATGCAGGAGACACAAGAGGCCTGGGTTCGAACCGGGTCAGGAGGATCCCCTGGAGAAAATAATGGCAATCTGCTCCAGGATTCTTGCATGAAAATTCCATAGAGACATATGTTATGTGTTAATATAGATATTTCTATTTTCCAAGTGAATGGCATTTTAAAAGATGCTTCTTGGTCAATTTCTCATTATTGCATTATAGTCAGATGACACAGTCTAAATAGTATTGATCCTTTGTATTTGAAGATTTCCATTCACTTAAGCATACACCGTACTTCAGATTTCCATCTCAGTGAAGTCAAAATGAAGTGGGTGTTATGTAGAGAAAACACTTGCAATGTCTGAAATGTATATATGTGAAATGACTTCCTTTATGCTTCACAATTATTCCAGCATCTTTCAGTAGGGTACCTTTAACTAACTTCCAGGGTTTTCTCAGATTTTACCAGTTTTTCCACAAATGTTCTTTCCTAGTTCATATTTCCATATAGGATACTGAACTGCATGAGAATATATAGCAAAAAGCTACAGATACCTCCCTTAGCTTACTCTGGTCTATAGCAGTTTCTTAAACTTTCCTTGTTTTTCATGACTTTTGACAGTTTTCAGGAGTCCTTCAGGGACAGGTATTTTGCAGAATGACTCTCTATATGGGTTTGGTATGTTTCTCCTGATTGCCCTGGGGTTTGTATAATTTTAGAACTATACTTCCAAGGCAAAATATCTTTCTCATCACTTCCCATCAAGGATTCATACTATCAATATGACTTACCACTAGTTCCTCTGCTCTAAAGTTGTCTCCTTCCTACTGACATATTCTGTTCTTGGAAACAAGCCACTAAAAGCAGCTACATTTAGGGAGGGGCATGGAATCTCATCTTGAGGAAAAAGATCTAAGAGATACACAAATTACTGAGTATACAAGTTAATTGAAACTCCTTTGTAAGGAAGATCTGGTTCTCTTCTAGCCATATCTTTTAATTTTAAATTAATTAAAGTAAAGATTTAATAGGTTTCCCAGTTGGTGCTAGTGGTAAAGTACCTGCCTGCCAATACATTAGATGTAAAAGATGTGGGTTCAGAGGAGCCTGGTGCGCTACACTGATGGGGTCACAAAGAGTTGGACAGACTGAAGCCCCTGAGCACACACAAAGATTTAATAACTCAGTCACACTGCTACATTTTAACATTTGCAAAGTGCGTATTAGACAAGGACATAGAAAATATTTTTTATGGAGAATTCCTTAGTGGGTTGTTAGAGATTTGTGTTTCTACTGCAGGGGCAGAGAGACAATCCCTGGTTGAAAATCTAAGATCCCTTAATCCTCACAGCAAGGCAAAAAAAAAAAAAAGGAGAGAAACCTCCTAGATGAACACTCCATCTGAATATTCAGATAAAGGATATAAACAGAACACCTCACCGAAAAGAAACATAAGCATTTATACATGTGAAAAGCTGATCATCCTTATCAGGGAATACATGTAACAATTATTTAAAAAAAAAAATTTCTATTGCTGCAGAAATGTCTGTGAATAGCACTGACTTAGGTCATTGTTTTGCCGAGCTTTCTTCTTCTCAAATGTAATGCATATTAACACATGAAATTGATTTAACTCTGTCTCAAAAATGTGCTGTTTTTGATATTCAGTTCAAATAATGTTTTTCCATAACAATTTCTCTTAGGAGAAATAAATTATTTTAGGTTTAGAAGCAGGAGTAGGAGGAGCTAAACCACAGCATTAAAGATGCTGTGAAGTATAGAGGTGCCACGTTTGCACTTTGGGTTCCTGCAATCTTTACTCTACCTCAGCCTGTTTGCAGTTATATTGCTTCATTTTCAAACTTTGGGAGTTCTGTCGTCGTCAATTATTTTTGTGGTGTTTGTTTGGTCATGCCATAGAACATGTGGGATCTTAGTTCCACAACCCGGTGTTGAACCGTGGCCATTGGCAGTGAAAGCGTAAAGTCCTAACTGCTGAACTAACAGGATTCTCATATATTTTTCTTTGTTTCTTTCAAATATTTATTCATTTACTTGGCTGTTGCTTGGTCTTAGTTCCAGCACAAGGGCTCTTCAATCTTCATTGTAGTATGTGGGAGCAGGAATTTTAATTGTCACATGTGGCATTTTTAGTTGCAGTATGTGGGATTAATACCCTGACTGGGGATGAACTTGGACGCCTAATTTGGGAGCACTGAGTATTTCCACTGGACTACTGGGATCTCCTTCCCATGATCAAACCCAGGTCTCACATATTGCAAGTGTATTCCTTACTGTTTGAGCACCATGGCTTTGATTATAAGAACTTTGGTCAGCAGAGTGATGCCTTAGTTGTTGTTTTTTGTTTTTGTTTTTGTTTTTTTTAATACCTGTCTATGTTTGTCATAGCTTTTCTTCCAAAGGAGCTAGCTTGCCTTTAATTTTGTGGCTACATTCACCATCCACAGTGATTTTTTGGAGTCCAAGAAAATAAAACCTGCTGTTATTTTCACGTTTTCACCGTTAGTTTGCCATAAAGTGATGGGACCAGATGTCACAATCTTCAATTTTTGAATGTTGAGTTTTAAGCCAGCCTTTTCACTCTCCTTTTTTTCCATCGTCAAGAAGCTCTTCATTTTCTGCCATTAGGGTGGCATCATCTGCATATCTGAGGTTGTCGCTATTTCTCCCAGCAATCTTGATTCCAGATTGTGCTTCATCCAGCCCAGTGTTTTTCATGATGTACTCTGCATTTAAGTTAAATAAGCAGGGCAACAGTATATAAGCCTGTTGCACTTCTTTCCGGATTTGGAACCAGTCACTTGTTCCATGTCCAGCTCTAACTGTTGCTTCTTGACCTGCATACAGATTTCTCAGGAGGTAGGCCAGATGGTCTGGCATCCCATCTCTTTAAGAATTTTCCACACAGTGCTGTGGTCCATACAGTTAAAGGTCTCATCACTTCATGGCAAATAGATGAAGAAACCATGGAAACAGTGACAGACTTTATTTTCTTGAGCTCCAAAATCACTGCAGATGGTGACTTCAGCCATGAAATTAAAAGATGCTAGCTGTACAAACCTAGAAAGCACATGAAAAAGCAGAGACATTACTTGGCCAACAAAGGTCCAGGTAGTCAAGGCTATGGTTCTCCCACTAGTCATGTATGTGTGTAAGATTTGGAGTATAAAGGCGGTGTAGCATGAAAGAGCCAATGCTTTTGAACTGTGGTGTTGGTGAAGACTCTTGAGAGTCACTTTGACTGGCAGTGAGATCAAGCCAGTCAGTCCTACAGGAAATCACCACTGAATATGCACTGTAAGGAATGATACTGAAAGTGAATCTCCAATACTTTGACCACCTTATGGGAAGAGCTGACTCATTGGAATACACCCTAATACTGGAAAAGATTGACGGCAGGAGGAGAAGGGGATGACAGAGAATGAGATGGTTGGATGGCATCAGGACTCAATGGAGTTGAGCTTGAGCAAAGTCCAGGAGATGGTGAAGGACAGAGAAGCCTGGTGTTCCACAGTCCATGGGATCGCAAAAAGTGAACATGACTACCCAACAATAAATTATTGTTTGTCTTACTTGATGTTTTTCTTGATTCTGCAGTTTTTCACTGCTAATTAAATTTGTTCTTTGAAACTCATGGAAGGTCTGGGACCTACAGATTTTCTACAAATAAGAGACAGGGTACATTGGTGGGGGGTGAGCGGGGAGTGGTCTGTCACTGTGAAAACCCTGAAGGGTCCTGCTCAGTTATATGCTGAAACAGACTGACAGTGCCAAGTGTTTGGTTGGAATGGAAATGTCCATACCGTTAGTGGAAATACACATTGCTTCAATCAGTTTGGAAAAAGCATTTGACTGTACCTGCATATTAGAATGTCTCAGTCAGTAACATCTGCCTACAATGGAGGAGATCCAGGTTTGAATCCTGGGTCAAGAAAATCCTCTGGAGAAGGAAATGCTAACCCATATCTTATTCTTGCCTGGGAAATGCTAACCCATATCGTATTCTTGCCTGGGAAATGCTATGGACAGTGGAACCTGGTGGGCTAGAGTCTATGGGTTTGTAAGAGTTAAATACCACCTAGCAACTAAACAACTACCACATGCGTTATCAGAAAATCTCAAGTCTGGACATACAGATATAGCTATCCTAGAGAAATTACTGTGAAAGAAGCACACAGGTTCATAGGCAGCTTATTCAAAAAGCCAAAATAAGAGCCTCAAATTTCAGGCACAGTAAAATCGACATAGAAGTCTATGCCCATTCATCCAAGGGAATTCTACCCAGCAAGGAAAGCGAATGTTCCACAGCTACATAAAATAAGGATACAAAGGCATCTCACTTATTTAAACGAATACCAAGACCAGGGGAACAGAAAGTCTAATGTGTGATTCTATTTATTTAAAATTTGAAACCAAGAAAAGTGAATCCCTGGTGCTAGAGTTCAGAGAAGTGGTTCGCTTGAGGAGCAGAGTGGCCAGGAAGGAACATGGAGATTTCAAAGCTACTTGATAGTAGAGAGATGAAACAAGTGCAATCTCATTTACAGTAAAACTAGCCTTTATTTTCTTGGGCTCCAAAATAACTGTGGATGGTTACTGATGCCATGAAATTAAAAGATGCTCACTCTTGGAATAAAAGCTATGACAAACCTATACAATGTTTTAAAAGACAGACACATTACTTTGCCAACAAATGTCCATAAAGTCAAAGCTATGTTTTTCCCAGTATTAGACGCAGATGGAAGAGCTCCATCATAAAGAAGGCTGAGTGCTGAAGAACTGATCTTTTCAAACTGTGGTACTGGAGAATGGAGAAGACTCTTGAGAGTCCCTTGGGCTGCAAGGAGATCCAACCAGTCAATCCTAAGGAAAATCAACCCTGAATATTCCGTGGAAGAACTGACGCTGAAGCTCCAATACTTTGGCCTACTGATGGGAAGAGTCAACTCATTGGGAAACAAACAAACAACAAACAAACAAAAAACCTGATCCTGGGAAATATTGAAGGTAGGAGCAGAAGGCATGACAGAGGATGGGATGGTTGGATGGTATCAGCAACTCAATGGAATGTGTTTGAGCAAGCTTCAGGAGATGGTGATGGACAGGGAAGCCTGGCATACTGAAGTTCATAGGGTCACAGGAAGTCAGACACGACTGAGCAACTGAACAACAAAAGCCAGGCAGGGCCTTTATGTACAGCTGGCTGAACCTCAATAGGGCTTTTTTTGAATTTCTGGAGGAGGGTAGAACATAATTTTTTAGCCAGATCCCTTGCTGCAACACGTCTGGAATATTTTGTGTTCACAGACAATTTTCTTTGCAATTTTTCTGGGTGGTGCTTGGGAGTCAGTGTTCCTCACAATGGTGGATGCTGTCTCTCTCAGTCCCAGCTGAACTGAACTTTGGATCATGACCTCTGTTTCAGGAGACAACCCTTGCAATTGCTCTGGCCTTTTGAATGATTGATGATTCTTGGTTTGGTTATCTGTCTTTTCCTTCAGGTTCAAATACTGTAGCCAGCACTTGGAACATGGAAAGACCCTCCTGTTCCAGTGCCTCCAAGCGTGATTTACAAAGGATGTCACCAGTTAGAAAATTTCGAGGCAAAACAGACAAAGCAAATTGTTCATGTTTCCATACCATGTTCTAAAATACGCCTCTGCATTGCCAAAGGTTGGCAATCTGTCATTGCAAACACGGCACACATAGGGCATTTTGCCAGGTGTGTGACTGTTCTTCATGTGCTGTAAGAGAACCTGATCTGTTTTGAAGGACAATTCACAGATATTACAGACCGTGGAGGGCTCCCAGGAAGCGTGGACACTTTCAAGGTGACACTGCAGCTGGAACGAGGTGGGAAACTGGCGGTGGCAGTGCTGGCAGGTAGTGTGGGTTTCCCAGCTGTCTCCCTTCTGCCTCTCAAGCTCCAGATGGTTGCTCAAGTGGTGCTGGGAGCCAGCCCGGGAGATCCCAGCCATGACAAGATCATGCAAAACTCGAGGGACTCCCTGGGCCATCCCATCCATGACAAGGTCATGCGGAAGAGTCCTGATAAGCAAGGCCTCAGGACTCGACGGACCCCCTGGACCTGCTGGAGCATCTACCCCAAAACCAGAATCTGTCTGTCTTACTATTTTATGCCTTTCACCAACTCTTAGCATTAACAGGGGGCTGTACCCAACCACCTTTCTCTGGAAAGAGTTACCTTAGAGCTCTAGTTGATAAATCTCCTGGGCAGGAAAAGAGTGTTTCAACCCCCCTGTTTGCATTCTAGCTTACCTGGCAGATTGATCCAGACTCTCGTAACATTGTTGAGCCAATGCTTGCTGCCAAGTTCTCACATCCCTTATCAATTGTGTTCCTGGGAGTGCATATAGTTAAGATATAGAAATACCAAGCAGTAGCTTTAGCATTAGCAACATTAGACTTTGAGTTAATAAGTTCTTTCTTTGTTGTAACCCACTGACTCTTTGCTCCATAAAAATGTAACTCTGTACTTTAAGGGTAACACAGACTAGGAATTTACAAAGAAACACTTTAAGGAACAATTATTGTTCTGGATGGCCAATCTTTATCAAAAAGAGGTCATAAAATATCAACAGGCCTCCAGGCCAGAAGATAATGTACAAAAAGTAAGACTCTTGCAGGAAGGAACCTGATATCCGTAAAAGTTATTACTGATGGAATGTTGAGTTGACTCTGCATTTTCCACCTTGCTGTATGTATAACTCAAGGGATAAAAGCCTCGAGGAAACGGAGTAAACAGGCCTCGCCCACTGAAGCTTGGTCACCACGTGTAATTCTTTCCTTATTTCTTTCTTTATCTTTGTCCATTTGCTGACGTCGTCCATCCTGAGGATATCCCTGCATTCTCCTGAGGCTTGACCTTGTCAACGTTGGTCATAAACGACATGTTTTAGAACTCTCAAGCAGCTGAGGCATTTAAAGGCTGTGTGAGTCTTCTGTTCTGGCTGCCATCTCTTGTATGCTGCCATAGTAAAAGTCATAGTAGCATGATCAGATTTCCTATCATGGGGTCAACAGTCTTGCTCTGACTTGCAAGAGTCAAAAAGTCCATTTTCTCCAGCCCTTACAAATTACATGTTCTTTCTGGATCCATAAGATGGAAGCATGCCTGGTCATTGGCATGAGTCTGTGAAAATGATGCCCCTCCATGAACATGGCTCGGTGAGGTCGAGGAATCTTCCAAGGTCATAATCGTGTTTTTTGTAGGAGAGATACCTAGAGGGGCCATGATGGAGGGATGTCTGCCTGGGATTCCATCACCGAGTCTGGGTCTTTTGGAATTCCCCCTTTTAAATTTCACACCTGAAGTGGGACCTCGCTTTGAATTAAGAGGGCTTTCATCCTTGCCTCCTAATGAGAGAACAGCTCCAGAGAGACAGTGAAGCCTCGGAGAGAGCAATCCTGTATTGTGAAGGACAGTTTCCGGAGAGTTCATTTTATAATCAGGTTTAGGCGAAGGCCCAGAAATAATAGAACTGCCTTTTCCTCCCCATACAGACTCAGAAGCTGGTGAAATGGCAGCTGGATCTGTTGCTGAGGTCATGAGATTTGCAGGTTGCAACGTGCAGGAGGGATCTGGACTCACATGGCCCTTCTTTCTTCTTGAAGATGAGTCCCTGGTCACTCTGTTCAAAAGGTTAGAAATGACTGGCTTTGAAGTTGAAATCACTCCAACATAGAGGGTTTCAGCATCCTCACTGACATGCTCCACTCCAACAAAGATGACTTCAGCATCGTCATCGTCCTCATCTCTGGATTTGGACATGGTCGTCTTTTTCTCGGGTTGTGGTGGTGCTTGTGCTTCCTCACATGGGAAGAGATGGGCCATTTGCAATCACTTTTGGTTTCAAGTGGCGCCTTCTAGTGTTTTTTTCCACCTAAAAGCAATCATCAGAAAAGGTCATCCCCTCTTAATTCAGGTGTCACTCTCTGTGGTTTTAGTTAACCCTCAGATGTTCACCAAGAATATTAAATGGAAAACTCCAGAAATATGTAACTCGTACATTTTAAACTGCAGGTAATTCTGAGGAGTGTAATTGGAATCTCACACCACTCTGCTTCCTCCTGCAAAGAATGTGAACCATTCCTTACTCCTGCACATCCCATCAGTTTGTCACTCAGTTACCACAATGACTGTTGAGATGTCACAGGGCTTAAGACCAAGTCACTCTTATTGTACTCAATAATGTCCCCAAACCATAAGTGGAGTGATGCTGTCCATTGGATATGCCAGAGAAAATCCATTAAGTGCTACCTTTACGTGAAATGATTGAAGTTTTCAATTTGATATAAAAAGAGAAAAAAAATTATATGCTGAGGTTGCTAATATCTGTGGTGAATGTCAAGAAGAGAAAGTAAATCTGGGTTAGTATTGCTGTCAAATCTCAAACTGCAAAAGTTATGGCCACAGAGCTTAATAAGTGCTTAGTTAGGGAGAAAAAAAAATCACTCAATTAGTATAGCAATATATTTTACATAGCGACTGCATTCACAAAACTTTTATAAAAGTATATTGTTATAATTGTTCTATGTTATTATTAACCCTTCCCTGTGGCTCAGATGGTAAAGTGTCTGCCTACAATTTGGGAGACCCAGGTTTGATCCCTGAGTCAGGAAGATCCGCTGAAGAAGGAAATGGCAACCTCCTCCAGAATTCTTGCCTGGGAAACCCCATGAACAGAGGAGCATAGTAAGATGCAACCCATGACGCCGTAAAGAGTTGGACACGACTGAGCAACTTCACTTTCATTTTCCTGTTATTACTAGGCAGTTGCCAATCTCTTACTGTGCTTTTATAAAATAAACTGCATCACAGGCATGTTTGTATAGAAGAACCATTATGTATATAGGGTTTGATACTATGTGAGGTTACAGATGTGCCCTGGGGGTCTTGAAACGTATTCTCTGCTGATAAGTGGTGATGACTATGTTTCTTTCAAAAGACAAAATTAGTACCTGATTTAATCATTGGCTGAAACATTGAGATAACTATTAACACCCTTAGGCATAAGGAAACATCTCAAACTCAGTTAAGTGACATGACCGTTTTAAACTTCCTTCTCCAGCCACTTTTGCCTTGTCTCCCCATGGTGGCCCCAGTGCTCCTGTTAAACTCTGCAGGAGAGCTGGTAGGCACCAGTTTTCTTACAGATCTACAATCTCGCTCAGAAATGCTGACCAACAGAAAATGTCCAAATGAGCCCTCAGCTGTCCCTTGGGGGTGCCTCTCACTCCCTCCACTCTCTGAGTCCAGAAGGTGGCATACTCTATACATGGATCAAAAATCTTTTTTTAAAAATTCCAGCAAGTTCTAATAGCAAAACTTGAACCTGCCTCATTGGAGAAGGACAGAGAAGGCAATGGCACACCACTCCAGAACTCTTAAGAGTCGGACACGACTGAGCGACTTCACTTTCACTTTTCACTTTCATTCATTGGAGAAGGAAATGGCAAACGACTCCAGTGTTCTTGCCTGGAGAATCCCAGGGACAGAGGAGCCTGGTAGGAGGCCGTCTATGGGGTTGCACAGAGTCGGACCCGACTGAAGTGAAGCAGCAACAGCAGCAGCAGCATTGGAGAAGGAAATGGCAACCCACTCCAGTATAGATAGATAGATAGATAGATAGATAGATAGATAGATAGATAGATAGATAGACACATAGTGGGAGAGAGAGAGACAGACAGACAGACAGACAGAGACAGACAGAGACAGGTACAGAGAGAACATTTACACTGTGAAACTATTTACACAGCATCGCTGGATCATCGAAAAAGCAAGAGAGTTCCAGAAAAACATTTATTTCTCCTTTATTGACTATGCCAAAGCCTAGACTGTGTGGATCACAATAAAACGTGGAAAATTCTGAAAGAGATGGGAATACCAGACAACCTAACCTGCCTCTTGAGAAATCTGTATGCAGGTCAGGAAGCAACAGTTAGAACTGGTCAAGGAACAACAGACTGGTTCCAAATAGGAAAAGGTGTATATCAAAGGTTTAGGAACTGGGCCATGAGCTGGGTGATGCAGTGCTCCTCCTGTTTGGGAACTGTGTGCCGCAACACGTGGATGCACCAGAGCAGCAGCCGGGGCAGGTTGCCCATCCGGCCCAGGCGCAACACAAACCTGCCCAAAGTGGCCAGATTCCAGGTGCAATTCACCTCTAAGTCCTAGACACAGTCCAGCTGCACCACCTTCAGGATCCTCCTGATGCTCTGCATGGGCTTGGTGGAGATCCTCAGCTTCTGGCAGCTCAGGTGTGGCAGGCTCCTCCTGTTTGGCCTTCTTCAGCAGGTAGCTGAGGGTCTGTTTCAGGGTGTCTTCCTTGAAGCACAGGCCGAGCAGCACCTGCACAGGGGCCCGTGCCGGGTTTAGCCCACCTGCACTTCCATCCTGCACCTCGTCTGCAAGGACTGGGCTGGCTAGGGCTCCAGCAATGAGCAAACACTGTCTGTGTTGCTGGATCACATGGTCCAGATGTCCTGGTGGGCTTTTCAGTGCAAGTTCAGCAGCTGCAGCTTCCACCGCCTGCAGGGCCACGGGGGACATGCTAAGCTGTGCAGAGGCCAACTGGCACCAGGACCCCACGAGGGCTCTGCACTGCATATACCACAGCTCCCCCGGCTTCAGGAATCCCCTTGGTCCCTACCTTAAGGGACATTGGTGGGGAGCACATGCCTTTTGTCCCTTCTGCCCCTCAACCAGCCCTGTACACCTGGACGCTTGTCCAAGTGACCCCCTCATCCTCCTGCCCTGGCTGCATCTTGCTCACACCCCCAGGCCCCACCAGTCTGCCAGGTTGACTTTACCTGGGTTGGACCCTCTGAGCAAGCAGGACGTCCAGGTCATCGAGTAGAGCCTGGAAGGTCTCCAGATGAGGCTGGTGTTCCTTTATCAGGGTTCCCAGGCAGAGGCAGGGGAAGGGCCTGGACTGCACCACCACATTCAGGACCTGGGTGTGCCTCCCGGCAAAGGCCACCATAAACAGTGGCGGGAAGAGCTCTAGGGGCAGCTCCTCCAGGGCCACGATGGCCAAGGCCTCATTCCACAGCAGGCTCTGGTCAGCCAGACCCAGGAGTTGGGGTGGGTCCTGGACACCCATTCTGAAGAACCTAATATGGAGTGAGTCCTGGGGGGATGTCAGAGAGCAAGGGGGAGAATGTCCTTCTCTGGCCAAGGAACTGGGGGGAACTTGCTGTCCCTCCACCCTAGGAGAACCCAAGGCAGGCTCAGAGACATCCTCTGGCCACAAAGACACAGCTTTGGCCCCACTTGGACCAGGACAAGCATCTCTCCAGGTAGCAAGAAAAAAAAAGGGGACAAGGTGACCTCTTGCCCCATCCCGTATCTACCAGTTGCTGCATTTAATCCTAGCCCTGCTGGCCAGTAGATACTTAGGAGCCTGACAGCTTTCCCCACTTTCTTCAGAGAAAGCTTCTGATTATTACTCAAGGGCTGAAAGCAGGAATAAGGAGGTTAGCCCCACACAGTCTGTCTCTAAACTCTAACCAATAACTCACGCAATGGGTGCTGTTACGTCACTTAATAAAAAGACATACCTTTCACTCTGTGTCTCTTCTACAAATGTTATTACCATTCAGCTCAATGGAGCAAAGCATTCACATTCAGAAAAAAGCCACCGCTATTTAATATATTCTACAAAATTTTTTTTTAATTCCTGGAAATTAAAAAAGTTTTCAGCTTTTAAAACAAAAAGAAACCCCCCAAAATTTTAAGCTAGTAAAATCACAAACCTATAAAATGATATGAACTATAATCACTGGTAACAAACTACAATGTAAAATGTCACCAGATCCTAATTAGATATCTTTCATTAAATCAATTCCAGGAACTTCCCTGGCACTTCAGTGAGGAGGACTCTGTGCTTTCACTGCAGGGGCACGAGTTCTATTCGCATTCGGGAACTATGGCCCCAGATTCTATTTGGTGTGACCATATACCCTCACTCTCACCATACGCTATGCCATCCCCCGCTGTGCACCCCCTGCCAAATTCTGTTTGATTAAGAAATATTGTAAAGCTGGCAGAGGAATAGGAAGGAAGACCACTTCTCCCTCACAAATTCATCAAAAGAACATTTCAGCGATGAGCAAATTCCAAAAAACAACTTCTGAATGCTGGCAGAGGACATCAGGCACCCGGAAAAGCAGATCATTGTCTTCAAAAACAAGTAGGCAAAATATAAAAGATGGAAAAAAAAAAAGACAAAGAAGGTAGGAAGGGAGCTCCATCCTGGGAAGGGAATCCCATTCTGGGAAGGGAACCTTAAGAAGAGAGATTTCCAAACACCAAGAAACATCCTCCCTGCTGAGTCTGTGGCGAGCTTTGGAAGCACAGAGGGCAACATAGCAGGAAGGAAACATAAATAAATAATTAAAACCAACAGATTACAAGCCCAACAGTAACTCCTCCAGTGGAAAAGCAGCGCAGACGCCTGCATCTGACACTAGCAAGTGGGGGCAGGGCAGGAGGCGCAGGAGGCGTGGGCTGCAGTGCTTTTTAAGAATCAGGCAGGAACACCCCGCACATAACCAGAATGAACTAACTTGGGCTAGCAAACCAGACTATGGGATAGCTACCACGTGAAAAGCTCGAACATAAGACATAACCAGGACTGCACACAGAACAAAGGATGCAACAGAAATAGCCGGTTACAGACCATCCCCGATCGGTTACAGGCAGCCAGAACCATAAGGGCTGGAAGCGGGCAATCGCAGCTCCAGAGAGACTTTACCTACAAAACTGCAAGCAGGCTTCTTTGCTAAGACTGCTGGGGGTTCTGGACAGTCACCATCCACTTCACAAGGGGCGCCAGTGGTACATCGAAAAGACTGAGCAGCAGAGACGGGAAAGGCGATAAGTCACAGTGACCGTGCTCGCCAAACACCTGAGCTATTTGGACGTGGGAAGGGTACAAAATGCAGTCCCAACCGAATGTGCACCTCTGAGGGCTACCTGAGCACCGAACCTGAGTGGCTTAGACCTGGGAGGTGCGTGCAGCCTCGGGCCGGCCTCAGACCCTGGAGCAATGTAGAGCCTGAGCAGTGTGCACGTGAGCAGGGCAGGCCCAGTGGGCCTGAGACACTGCAAGCACACACAGGTGTTACTTGTTTGCAGCATCCCTCCCTCCCCACAACGCGACTGATCAAGGGAGCCTAAAAAAAAAAAAAAAAAGCGTCCATTTCCGCCCCACCTCTATTAGGACAGAAATCTGACACTGAAGAGACCAGCAAACAGAAGAAATTAAACAGAGGGAACCACCTTGGAAGTAACCCCACATTGCCCACAACACCAGAGAAAAGGCTAGGTATATCTTTACTATTTTTACCATCAGTTATTTTTTTTTTCTTTGTTGTTGATGTTGTTGTGTGGTAGTTTTTTCTTCTTTTCTTTTTCTTCATCTTTTTTTTAACATTTAAAAATATTTAAGTCCTCTATCCTTTAATTTTTATTTTTATAACCTACTATTATTAAAAAAACCCTATTGTTTAAAGCAAACACTGTATGTAGTCTTTGTATGGTTGTTGTTGTTGTTGTTTTAATAATTCTTGTGGCTTTTTTTTTTCTTCTTCTTCTTCTTTTCTTTAATACTGCATTTTTTAAAATCCAACCTCCTCTCTGGATTTTTAATCTTTGCTCTTAGGTATTTGTTGTCAATTTTGTACATTTAAAAACCCAAACTTCACTACCCAATTTTACCTGAGAGCGAGATTACTGGCTTGACCACTCCTCCTTTGGACTCTCCTTTTTCTCCACCAGGTGGCCTCTGTCTCTTCCCTGCCCCTTCTCTTCTCTACCCAGTTCTGTGAATCTCTGTGTTCCAGATGGTGGAGAACACTTAAGGAACTGGTTACTGGCTGGATCTGTCTCTCTCCTTTTCATTTCCCTCTTTTATCCTCCTGGCCACCTCTGCCTATTTCCTCCCTCTCTTCTTCCCTGTATAACTCCGTGAATACCTCTGAGTGGTCCAGACAGTGGAGCACACATAAGGAAGTGATTGTTGGCTAGATTGCTCTCTCCTCTTTTCATCCCACCTCATCTCATTTCAGTCACCTCTAACTACCACCTCCCTCTTCTCTTCTCCATGTAACTCAGTGAACCTCTCTGGGTGCCCCTCAATGTGGGGAAACCTTTCATCTTTAACCTAGATGTATTATCATCAGTGCTGTATAGGTGGAGAAGTCTTGAGGCTACTGTCAAAATAAAACTGAAAACCAGAAGCAGGAGGCTTAAGTCCAAACACTGAGAACATCAGAGAACTCCTGACTCCAGGGAACATTAATTGATAGGAGCTCGTCAAATGCCTCCACTGAAACCAAGCACCACCCAGGGCCAACAAGTTTCAGAGTCAGACACACCATGCAAATTCTCCAGCAACACAGGAACACAGCCCTGAGCTTCAATATACAGGCAGCTCAAAGTTACCTCAAAACCATTGGCATCTCATAACACATTACTGGTCACTCCATTGCACTCCAGAGGCAAGAAATCCAGCCTCACCAACCAGAACTCCAACACAACCCTCCCTAACCAAGAAATCTTGGCAAACCACTGATACAACTCCACCCACAGTGAGGAAACTCCATAAAAAAGAGAACTCCACAAATTCCCAGAATATAGAAAGGCCACCCCAAACGCAGCAATATAACCAAGATGAAGAGACAAATGGATACTCAGCAGGTAAAGAACAGGAGAAATGCCCACTAAATCAAACAAAAGAGGAAGAGATAGGGAATCTGCCTGAGAAAGGATTCCAAATGTGGATACTGAAAATGATCCAAAATCTTGAAATCAAAATGGAATTACAGATAAATAGCCTAGAGACAAGGATTGAGAAGATGCAAGAAAGGTTTAACAAGGACCTAGAAGAATAAAAAAGATTCAATATATAATAAATGACTCAATAAATGAGATCAGAAACACTCTGGAGGCAACAAATAGTAGAATAACGGAGGCAGAAGATAGGACTAGAGAAATAGAATGGTAGAAATAAATGAATCAGAGAGGAAGAAAGAAAAACGAATTACAAGAAATGAGGACAATCTCAGAGACCTCCAGGACAATATGAAATGCTCCAACATTCGAATTATAGGATTCCCAGAATAAGAAGACCAAAAGAAAGACCATGACAAAATCCTTGAGAAGAAAATAGTTGGAAACTTCCCTAAAATGGGCAAGGAAATAATCACCCAGTCCCAAGAAACCCAGAGAGTCCCAAACAGGATAAACCCAAGGCAAAAAACCCCAAGACACACATTAATCAAATCAACAAAGAGCAAACACGAAGAACAAATATTAAAAGCAGCATGGGAAAAACAAGAAATAACACATGAGGCGATTCCCATAACGATAACAGCTGATCTTTCAATAGAAACTCTTCAGGCCAGGAGGGAATGGCAAGGCATACTTAAAGTGAAGAAAGGAATAACTACAGCCCAGATTACTGTACCCAGCAAGGATCTCATTCAAATATGAAGGAGAAATCAAAAGCTTTACAGACAAGCAAAAGCTGAGAGAATTCAGCAACACCAAACCAGCTCTCCAACACATTCTAAAGGATATTCTCCAGACAGGAAACACAAAAAGGGTGTTTAAACCTGAACCCAAAACAGTAAAGTAGATTGCAACAGGATCATAATTATCAATAATTACCTTAAATGTGCTTAGTCACAGCTTCAGAAAGCTATTCTCTTTTCCTTCTAAGGACAGGCTTACATCTGTGGGGCTCATCTGTGGGGCTTCGTATTTAAGTGTTCCCTTTGGTTAGATTCCTTGCCTTCAACCCCAGCTCAGTGCTGACAACCTTCAGATCTCAGATAACATACTATGCAACTGGTGCATTTTACATTCTTACCAAAGAAAGTAACTGTCAGTTGTATCTCCACAGTATTAATTTAGCCACAAGGAATCTTTGGCAAAACTAAACAAAATGCTAGAGAGACGACAGCACTTCTATGAAATATGTTGTGAGCTTTACAAACTACCTATAAACTGCAAAGTCATCACAAAACAGACATCTACTTAATGCACATTTCATTACTAGATTGTTTCTTTGTATACAATCATTTTATACTTTCTGATTTGCAACTGATTCATAAAACCTGCGGTCTACTTTTTCAAATAAAACACGCTGTTTTTTGTTTGTTTGTTTTTAAGCCAAGATTTAACTGATGTCTTTAAGATGTTCATTTTAACATTTACATCTTACATAACTACAAATACATAAAAGATGATGACAAAAACATCATAAATACATAAAATAAAAATGTAGTTATATTTTATAGCCTCTGATAAATGATAGCAAAACTGGAACAGAAATATTTTTAAAACATTTAGTGATATTTCAACATTTTTCTAATCTTTCTTGATTTTATATTTCTCATGTGCTTTAGAATGCATTAAAACATCAGTAGAGTATTGGGCTTCCCTGGTGGCTCAGAGGGTAAAATGTATGCTTGAAATGGAGACCTGGGTTCCAATCCTGGGTTAGGAAGATCCCCTGAAGAAGGAAATGGCAACCCATTCCAGTATTCCTGCCTGAGAACCCTATAGATGGAGGAACCTGTAAGGCTACAGTCCACAGGGTCGCAATGAGTCGGACATGACTGAGCGACTTCACTTTCACTTTAGTAGAGTATTATCATATGTTTAAAAATCTATAAAAATATGGTAAAAAATATTGGTACAAATTTCATCATTAAAGATACATATTCAGCTGTTTTAATTCATGATGAGAGTAATCTGAAACAACTTGGGTTTTCATTGTTATTGGCGACCATGCCTGACCTGCCTCTTGAGAAATCTATGTGCAGGTCAGAAAGCAACATCTTGCACTGGACATGGAAATACAGACTGGTTCCAAATAGGAAAAGGAGTACATCAGGCTGTATAATGTCACCCTGCTTATTTAACTTCTATGCAGAGTACATCATGAGAAATGCTAGACTGGATGAAAGACAAGCTGGGATCAATATTGCCAGGAGAAATATCAATTACCTCAGATATGCAGATGACACCACCATTATAGTAGAAAGTGAAGAGGAACTAAAAAGCCTCTTGATGCAAGTGAAAGAGGAGAGTGAAAAAGTTGGCTTAAAGCTCACCTTTCAGAAAATGAAGATCATGCTTCTGGTCCCATCACTTCATGGGAAATAGATGGGGAAACAGTGGAAACAGTGTCAGACTTTATTTTTTGGGGCTCCAAAATCACTGCAGATGGTGACTGCAGCCATGAAATTAAAAGACGCTTATCGCTTGAAAGCAAAGTTATGACCAACCGAGATAGCATAGTCAAAAGCAGAAACATTACTTTGCTGACTAAGGTCCGTCTAGTCAAGGCTATGGTGATTCCTGTGGTCACATATGGATGTAAGTTGGACTGTGAAGAAAGCTGAGCACTGAGGAATTGATGCTTTTGAAATATGGTGCTGGAGAAGACTCTTGATAGTCCCTTGGACTGCTAGGAAATCCAACCAGTCCATTCTGAGGGAGTTCAGCCCTGGGACTTCTTTGGAAGGAATGATGCTAAAGCGGAAACTCCAGTACTTTGACCACCTCATGTGAAGAGTTGGCCCGTTGGAAAAGACTCTGATGCTGGGAGGGATTGAGAGCAGGAGGAGAAGGAGACAACAGAGCATGAGATGGCTGGATGGCATCACAGACTCAATGGACGTGAGTCTGAGTGAACTCCGGGAGTTGGTGATGGACAGGGAGGCCTGGCATGCTGCATTCCATGGGGTCACAAAGAGTCAGACACAACTAAGTGACTAACTGAACTTAACTGAACTGAACCTAACTAAAGATAGGGACTGTTGGTGGCAGAAGTAGAGGCCCTAGTCTGTGTATCCAATGTTGGAGTGATGGAATACAGTTTAAAGTTACTGTAAACATACGGAATTTAGAAAAGATGGTAACGATAACCCTGTATGCGAGACAGCAAAAGAGACACAGATGAATAGAGCAGTCTTTTGGACTCTGTGGGAAAGGGAGAGGGTGGGATGATTTGTGAGAATGGCATTGAAACATGTATAATGTCATATAAGAAAAGAATCGCCAGTCTAGCTTTCGATTGCAGGAGAGGATGCTTGGGACTGTTGCACTGGGTTGACCTAGAGGGATGGTACGGGGAGGGCAGAAGGAGGGGGTTTAGGATTGGGAACACGTCTACACCCGTGGAGGCTTCATGTTGATGTCTGACAAAACCAATACACTATTGTAAAGCAAAATATAAAGAAAGAAAGTTACTGTAAACAAATAAATAGAAAAAGGTTTCTCTTCAGAAATAAAATGTTTAGAATTGATTTTCATACAGATGGAAGACCTTTTCACCTAAGTTTAGTGAACATTCTGACTATATATAGTTTGGCTTGAACTTTATGCTAGACAGCCTATTTTTGACCTGGGAAACAAATATTGTACATCTGCTTTAACCGTGGAGAATAGTCACTGGGTATTCACTTGAACGGGAAAGTAAAAATCTGTTGCAGTTGTCTTTCATCAGTGTACCCTCTGGGGAAGTCAGGATATGAAAATGAGATTGTGGCATTCTGTGCTTTGGAGTTATGCGTTCCTAGTTAGTTAAGATAATGAAGAAGTTTAATGATTCCAGATTCTTGCTAGGAAAACACTAACATCACTGTTGCCGCACCTGTATTTTGTGGTTAACAGGATCCTTTTACCACGATATATGTTTCATTCATGGACTTTTCAACTTTAAAGAATTTTCTATGTGTACTGGCTCTGCCCCTACAGCTTCAGAACACTCCTCTTTAAACTGTACGGAAGACCATTTCCCAGGCTATGGTCCTTGAGTTTATTTTTATTTTTCCCCTAATTTTAGTATATATAATTTATTGGTATTTTTATCATTATGGCGTAATTTTCGTCAAAGAAAAATTTGTTTTTCATGTCAAGTATGAAACATCGTACTGAAAGTTGTCTCCTATTTAATCATGACTTATGATCAGTGAGTCCACATAATAAGGAATGACAATTGGCACTTTTTAGCAGAAACCAGGGCTTCCCTGGTAGGTAACCTGCTTAAGAATCTGATGCAATGCAGGAGACCCCAGTTTGATTTCTGGTTTGGGAGGATGCTCTGGAGAAGCGATGGGCCACTCACTCCAGTATTCTTTAGGCTTCCCTGGTGGTTTAATTAGTAAACAATCCATCTGCCTGTGAGAGAGCCACTGGAAGAGGGGCCTAACAACCCACTCCAGTATTCTTGCCTGAAAGAAGCCCCATGGACAGAGGAGCTTGATGGGCTATATTCCAGAGGCTCACAAAGAACCAGACATGACTGTGAGAATAAGCAGACCAGAAACCAAAATATATTTTTTACAAAATCCTTGAAAGCCTTGAAATTTGGAAGTATTCCTTAGAAAGAGCATTTTAACCCTGAAAAAAAAAATAAAGCAATGAACTTTACTACTCTCTTTTCCCTATAAGATCAGAGGAGAAATGGAGTGTCATTTCCCTTTCTATAGGCTAGTTGTTCTAGTAGAAAAATATGAAATAAATGATTGAAACCTACTGAAATGCTGCTTTCAAATAAATAAATAAATAATAAATAAATAAATAAATAAATAAATAAATAAATAAAACCTAATTCAAGACCTGATACCAAAGCAAGATACCAAAGCAAGAACATAATTGAAATCACTTGTTGTTGTAAGACATGGCTTCAAAAGAGAAGTAAATAAATGTATATAATGATGGCTAAATTCTCTGGCAAATACATTATAAAAATTTACATCAATATCGTAAAGGATTTTTAACACACAATAAAATAAAAATGCCTTTTACTTATGCATAATTTTACTAATCAAAAGCACTGACTTATTTTCAGACATTCCAGGCCAAAGGTCATTTAAACAAACTATCTACTTTATCTGCCAAAACAACATGATGGTGGGTGGTCATGATTAGTTGCTAAGTCATTTCCATCTCTTTTTCATCAACATGGACCATAGACCACCAGGCTCCTCTGCCGTGGGATTTCCCAGGCAAGAATACTGAGGCTGGTTTTCATTCTCTCTTCCAGAAGATCTATCTTCCCAACTCAGGGATTTCTCAACCCTGGGTCATGTACTTGGCAAGTGGACTCTTTACCACTGAGCCACCAGGAGAATACCCCAAAGCAACAGTATCTACTTAAGAAATACTTCTTGGCTTTCATATGTACGTATCAAACTTCCAACCCTATATAGTCTGCGTTTGTTCAGAACTACCCTAGTGATCCATCAATTAATAGTCAGCTTCCCAACGATCCTTGTCTAGGAAGATCCCATGCTGAAGTGGAACTAAGCTCATGGGCCACAACTCAGGAGCTCATGCGCCAAAACTAGAGCCAGTGTTCTCTAACAAAAGAAACATTACAATGGGAAGGCTATGCAGCATAGTGAAGTGCACTGTACCACTTGCCTCAGCTAGAGAAAGCCCTTGAACATCCATGACTACCTGGCCCCACCAAAATAAATGCAATTTTTAAAATAAAAAAAAATTCATGTCAATGTATGGCAAAACCAATACAGTATTGTAAAGTAAAATAAAGTAAAAATAAAAATTAAAAAAATAAAATGGATAAAAAAAAAATAAAAAGACCTTAAAAAAAAACAGTGAATTTAGCAGAGAAGTTAGTCACATATATTTAGCAACAAGCAAATGTACTTTGCATGTTGAAAGCGCAAAAATACTTATTTTTCAAAACATGATAGAGTGATACTGATTAGAAGAAAATTATAAAAATATTCTAGGCAATAGTTCAGCAGGATGAGAGGTAAGGGTATCCCAACCATCAGAGTTCAAATTTGTGGTGTGAATGCCTAAAAGCCTATGAAACATCATGTTGGTCAAATAATTTGAGGATACATACATCTACTAAGCTGTTAGCTATCTCTTCTGCACCTTTATATTTCATTCTGAAGCCATTTGGATTTTCTAAAATAATGTGTAGATTTGTTTTGTTTGTTTTAGTTTCTGAGGAGACTTCTCATTCTGCCCACATGCTAGGAAAGTTTTAATATATTTTCCATTAATATAATTCAAGTTTCATCTACTCTAACCTTTCATACCATTAATCCCATATTGATTTCTTTTAGCAGGCTCTAGTGATGTTCTTCAAGCTGTTTTAGCCATTCTTTAATTTGGGTATAATGCTCACTGATTTGAATAGCAAATTAACACTTTTCTAATGTGCTTTTAGAGTGTGGTGAGCTGTTCTGTTTCAGGGTTTTGGTTGGAAAACCCTGCCTTATTGTTAGGGCTGCAGTATCTTCTGATACCAAAGGAAAGACTACAAATATTCCAAACAAATTTGATTATAGTAATGAACATTTTCTAAAGTATTACAGAGTTCCTCATGAAAATATTTATTCCCATGGAAAAAATACCCCCAGCTCCTTAAGTACATCATGATTTTATTAAGGGAATCTGTGAGAACTGACATGTCTCTGTGCATCGTGACTTCATCAACACACCTCTCTGAGGTGAAAAAACAATTTTAGAATTCACATACTTCAGGAAAGCCATATTTAAATATGGAAAAAGCTTGTTTCAATAACAGTAAAAATGGCTGTATGAGAAGTGGATTGATATTTTTTCTCTATTTGTCTCTGAGCATCTTCCTGAAAGTTGTGTCTTCACTTCTACTGAAATGTTTTATTCTGCTGTTGTTCAGTTGCCCAGGCATAGTAACTCTCTGCAACATAATAAGGAATGTTATGTTCCTTATTATGCAGCACACCACGCCTCACTGTCCATCAATAACTCCCAGAGTTTGCTCAAATTGTGCAACAAATTAGTTGTACCATCCGACCATCTCATCATCGTCTGCTAGGCCCTTCTCCTTCTGCACTCAAGCTTTCCCAGCATCAGGGTCTTTTCCTATAGTTAGTTCTTTGCATCAGGTGGTGAAAGTATCAGAGTTTCAGCTTCAGCAAAAGTACTTCCAATGAATATTCAGGGCTGATTTCCATCAGGATTGACTGCTTTGATCGCCTTGCAGTCCAAGGGACTCACAAGAGTCTTCTCCAACACCACAGTTCAAAATCATCAATTATTCCATGCACAACTTCCTGTATAGTCCACCTCTCCCATCCATACATGAGTAATGGAAACTATATAGGTATGATCTGATCGACCATTCATTGCAAAGTAATGCCTCTGCTTTTGAATATGCTCTTTAGATGGTTACAGCTTTTCTTCATAGGATCTAGCACCTTTTAATTCCACGGCTGCAGTCACCATCTGCAGTGATTTTGGAGCCCGAGAAAATAAAGTCTATCACTGGTTCCATTTTTCCATGATTTCCCTATTTGATGTGAAGTCACGGGGCCAGATGCCATGATCTTCATTTTTTCATTGAGTTTTAAGCAAGGTTTTCACTCTCTTCTTTCTTTCCATCAATATGCTCTTTAGTTATTCTCCACTTTCTGTCATATATGTGGTGTCAACTGCAAATCTGGGTTATTGATATTTCTCCAAGCAATCTTGATTCTAGTTTGGGCTTCATCCAGCCTGGCATTTCACATGATGTGCTGAATATAAGTTAAATAAGCCACATGACAATATACAGCCTTGATGTACTCCTTTCCCAATTTGAAACTAGTGCATTGTTCTATGTCCAGTTCTAAGTGTTGCTTCTTGACATGCCTACAGATTTCTCAGCAGGCAGCTTAAGAGATCTGGTATTTGCGTCTTTTCAGGAATTTTCCATAGCTTGTTGTCATCCACACAGTCAAAACCTTTGGCATAGTCCAAATCAGATGTAGATGTTTTTCTTGAACTCCCTTGCTTTTTCTCTGATCCATGGATGCTGGCAATTTGATCTCTGGTTTCTCTGACTTTTCTAAATCCAGCTTTAACATCTGGAAGTTCTCGTTCATGTACTGCTGAAGCCTAGCTTGAAGAACTTTGAACATGACTTTGCTTACATGCGAGATGTGTGCAATTGTGTGTTAGTTTAAACAATCTTTGGCATAGCTTTTTGAGGATTGGAGTTTAAACTAACCTTTCCAAGTTCTGTGGCCAGTGCCGAGCTTTTCAAATGTGCTGGCATATTGAGTGCAGGATTTTAATGTCATAATCTGGTAGGACTTGAAATTCCACAGCTGGAAACACATTACCTCTAGTAACTTTGTTCATAGTTCTGTACTAAGGGCTCCTTGATTTCACATTCCAGGATGTCTGGTTCTGGGTGCGTAAAGACACCTTCACGGTTATGTGGGTCATTAAGATCTTCTTCTTCTTCTTCTTCTTCTTCTTTCTTCTCTTCTTCTCTTCTTCTTCTTCTTCTTCTTCTTCTTCTTCTTCTTCTTCTTCTTTCTTCTTCTTTCTTCTTCTAACTTCAGCTCTTCTGTGTGTTCTTGCCACCACTTCTTAATATAGCTGCTTCTGTTAGGTCCATATATTTTCTCTCCTTTATTGTGCCCATCTTTGCATGAAGTGTTCCCTTGGTATCTGTAACATTCTTGAGGTGATCTCTGTCCTTTGCCATCCTAATTGTTTTTCTCTGTTTCTTTGCATTGATCCCTGAGGAAGGCTTTTCTATCTCTCCTTGCTATTCTTAAGAAAATTGCATTCAAATGGATTATCTTTCTTTTTCTCCTATGCCTTTAGCTTCTCTTCTTTTCTAAGTGATTTGTAAGGCCTCCTCAGACAAACCTTTTGCCTTTTTGCATTTATTTTTCTTGGGTATGGTTTTCTTCATTGTCTCATGCAGAATGTCATGACCCTTGGTCCATAGTTCTCCAAGCAGTCTGTCTATAGATCTAATCCCTCAAATCTATTTGTCACATCCACTGTGTAATCATAAGGGATTGATTTTGGTCCCAAATGGTCTAGTGGTTTTCCATACTTTCTTCAATTTAAGGCTGAAGTTTTCTTTAAGGCATTCTCATCTGAGCCATGTCACTGCTCAGTCTTGTTTTTTCTGACTGCATAGAGCTTCTCCATCTTCGGCTGCAAAGAACATAATCAGTCTGATTTCAGCATTGACCATCTCAAGAGTCATCTCTTGTGTTGTTGGAAGAGGGTGTTTCCTATCAATGGTGAGTTCTCTTAGGGAATTCTGTTAGCCTTTGCCATACTTCATAGGTACTCCAAGGTCCACCTTGCCTGTTATTCCAGGTATCTCTTGATTTCTTACTTTCTCTAGTAGGCAACGAATGTGGGCAGTATAAGCCCTCATTCCTCTGCCTTTTCTAAATCCACCGTATATATTTGGAAGTTCTTGGTTCAAATACTTTGAAGCCTAGCAGAAAGAATTTTGAGCATTATCTTGCTTAGTATGTGAAATGAGCACAATAGTGCAGTGGGATCATACGTGGTCATGTGTACACTAGAGCTTGCTCAGTAGTGGCATAATGTGTATTCCATAGTGCAAACTCAGAAGTTGGATCATGTATGCCATATAATGTCGACTCAGTAGAGGTAGGATGCTACTTTCAGAATGCAAGCTCAGTAGCTGTGCTAAGCCTGCTGTAGAACACTGGTTCAGCAATGGTAAGATGTGTGCTCTAGAATACAGGATCAATAGTGTTGTCACATTTCCTCCAGAGTTTAGCCACTGCAGAAGGGCATGTGTGCTTAGAATGGGGTCTAATAGTGGTGAGATGCATGCTCTACATCTCAGTCTCAGCAGAAGAGAGATATGTTCTCTAGAGTGCAAGCTAGTAGTTACAAGACACTTGGTGTGATGACGTGTAGTACCCAAAGGAGCAGTGGAAGTTGTCACAGCACTGAAACACTGAATGGTGAAAAAGTACTTGGTGTTTGTGTTAGACAAGAAGCATTCCAAGAATGGTTTACCTATGATTTGCAGGATGGTGGTAATTACTGAGTGCGTTCCATCTAATGTAGATGGAGATGCCTGAAGCCATGTCATAAAACTGAACCAGTGATAGTTACAATCTCTTAATCTTGCCTGAGCTATTTGGATGCAGAAACACTTTAAAAATTCACAGCACTGAAGCACTGGAATTCGATAAATTATTGGCTGTGTCTTCCGAGAATGGATGATAAAGCACTTGAATTGTATCACATAGCTGAAAGACTGGATGTTGATGAACACTGGGTGTATTTGACCTGGGGTAGGAAGGGGACTCGTTTAACCATATGACAGCCCTAAAACACAGGATGGTGATAAATGTACGAGTGTGTATGAACTGGTATCTACACAGAAACAATTGAAACATATCACAGAACTCAACAGTTGGTGGTGAACAACTTCTAGGTGTATTTGAACCAGAGTATATGAAACAAGACTTGAAGAATGTAACAGAACTGAAACAACTGATGGTGATAAACTATTGCATGCATTCAACACGGTGTAGAAGAAGAAGCACTTGAAACATGTCACAGCACGGAAACACCAACGGTCATAAGCTACTGGATATGTTTCAGCTCAAGTGGATTCGAGAAACATTTGAAGCAAGTCACACAACTGAAACACTGCATGTTTATAAAGACTGCATGTACTTGATATGGATGTGAATGAAGAAACACTTGAAGCATGGACATCACTGAAGCACTGATTGAGAATACGGACTATGTTTGAGCTGGAATGGACACAGAGGCTTCAGAATCATTTCATAGTACTGAACCTAGCACTAGACGGGGAAAAAACTACTGAGTTTGTTTGACACATGATGGATGAAGAAGCAGTTACATTATGTCACAGCAGTGAACAAGATGGTTATAAATGGTAAGTGTATTGACGTTAGTGGACCAAGACATATTTAATCTTATCAAAGTCCTGAAACACTGGAGCATGGTGCACTGCTGGCTGTGTATGCCTCAGTGTGCACAGACGAATTTCAAATCATGTCACAGCGCTGAAACGCTTGTATGGAGCTGAAAGACTGACTGTCTAGATCTAGGGTGGATGATGAAGCTCTTTAAGCATGTCACTTCATGTATACACTAAATGGCGACAAACTACGGAGTTTGGTTTTATGGGTGAGCATGAAGAAGCCATTGGGTCATGGTCCAAACTAAAACGCTGGCTGTTTCTAAGTACTAGAAATTTTACACCAGGATTACTGTAGAAGCATTTGAAGACTGTCAGTGTACTGAAACAATGGATGGTGATAAATGACTATGTTAACCTGGAGTGGGTGAGGAAGTACTCGAATCCAGTGACAGCCATGGAACACTGTGTATTGATCAACTCCGGGATTTTTTTTTTTTTACTGACCTTCATTAAGGAAGAATTGAAATTGGTCATATGTCACAGCACTGGACACTGGTTGGTACCAATTATTGACTAGGACTGATCAGAGTGGGAAGAGAACATTTGAATTGTGCCACACACATTGAACATAAAGAAATATAGGAAACAATAGAATGGGAAGACTAGAGATCTCCTCACAAACTTAGAGATACCAAGCAAACATTTCTACAAAGATTGGCTCATAAAGGACAGACGTTTCACGGGCCTAACAGAAGCAGAAGATATTAGAAGAGGTAGCCAAAATACACAGAAGAACTGTACATAAAAGATGTTCATGACCCAGATAATCACGATGATGTGATCATTCACCTAGAGCCAGACATCCTGGAATGTAAACTCAAGTGGGTCTTAGGAAGCATGACTACAAAGAAGCTAGTGGAGGGGATAGAATTCCAGTTGAGCTAGTTCAAATCCCGAAAGACAATGCTATGAAAGGGCTGCACTCAACATGGCACCAAATGTGGAAAATTCAGCACTGGCCACAGACTGGAAAAGGGCAGTTTTCACTCCAGTCCCAAAGAAAGGCAATGCCAAAGAATTCTCCAACTACTACACAGTTGCACTCATCTCCTATGCTACTAAATTAATGGTCAAAATTATCCAAGCCATGCTTCAGCAATACATCAACCAGGAACTTCCAGATATTCGAGTTGGTTTTCCAAAAGGCAGAGCAACCAAGATCAAATTGCCAACATCTGCTGGATCATTGAAAAACCAGGAGCATTCCAAAAGAAGATCTACTTCTGTTTTATTGAGACTTTGACTGTGTGGATCACAATAAACTTTGGGAAATTCTGAAAGATGGGAATACCAGACAACCTGACTTGCCTCTTGATAAACTTGTATGCAGGTCAGGAAGCAACAATTAGAACTGGAAATAGAACAACAGACTGGTTCCAGAAAGGAAAAGGAGTACCTCAAGGCTGTATAATGCCACCTTGCTTATTTAACTTCTACACAGACTACATAACGAGAAACGCTGGGCTGGAGGAATCTCAAGGTGGAAACTAGATTGACGGAGAAATACCAATAATCTCAAATATGCAGATGACACCAGCCTTATGGCAGAAAGTGAAGAACTAAAGAGCCTCTTGATAAAAGTGAAACGAGAGAGTGAATAAGTTGGCTTAATGCTCAACATTCAAAAAACTAAGATCACGGCATCTGATGCCACCACTTCATGGCAAATAGGTGGGGAAACAGTGGAAACAGAAGATGACTTTATATTTCTGGGCTCCAAAATCGCTGCAGATGGTGACTGCAGCCATGAAGTTAAAAGACGCTTAGTCCTTGGAAGGAAACTTATGAGCAACCTAGATTTTATTTATTATTGATTATTGTTGATAATTGATTATTATTGATTATTATATTCATATTAAAAAACAGAGGCTTTACTTTGTCAAGAAAGGTCCATCTAGTCAAGGCTATGGTTTTTCCAGTAGTCATCTATGGATGTAAGTTTTGGAATATAAAGACGCTGAGCACTGAAGAATTGATGCTTTTGAACTGGGTGTTTAAGAAGACTCTTGAGAGTCCTTGGACTGCTAGGAGATCCAACCAGTCCATCCTAAAGGAAATCAGTCCTTAGTGTTCATTGGAAGGACTGATGTTGAAGCTGAAACTCCAATACTTTGGCCACCTGATGTGAAGAGCTGGCTCATTGAAAGCATCTTGTTGCTGGAAACGATTGAGGGCAGGAGGAGAAGGGGACTTCAGAGGATGAGATGGATGGATGGTATCACCGACTCAATGGACATGGGTTTGGGACTTGCCGATGGACAGGGAGGCCTGGCTTGCTGCGGTTCATGGGATAACAAAGAGTTGGACATGAATGAGTGACTGAGCTGAACTGATCACCCCTTAAAGAGTGATTTTTTTCTTTCTTTTCTTTTTTCTTTCTTTTTTTTTTAATCTTGGGCACATTTGACTGAAGCATGTCACACAATGAAACGTTTAATGGTCAATAACTGCCAGCTGGGCTTGACATTGAATGGATGGAGAAGCACTGGGAGCATGTCACTGAACTTCAGCACTGTATGGTGATAGCCTGGTGAATGTCTTTAAATGGGGAGAATGAGCACACCATTGAAGTGGATCTTGGCATTGGAACAGTAGGTGGTGAATGTTATGGATGTCTTTGACTTGGGATAATGAGGAAGACTGGAGGAATGTCACAGAGTAAAGCACTGGATGGTGTAAATGTTTGAGTGTGTTTGGCCTGGTGAGGATGGAAAAGTCCTGGAATCTGCCATAAAATGGAAACACTAAATGGTCATAAGCTACTGCATGTGCTTCACCTAGAGAGGATGAAGAAGCACATGAAGCCTGCTGCAGGACTGAAACAATGGATGGTGACAATCTACTGGGTGTGTTTTGTCTCGGTTGTGAAGAAGCACTTGAGGTAAGTCCTCGAACTGAGGCATGGAATGCTGATAAACTGTTGGGTACTTCTGGACGGTGGTGTGTGGCAAAATTCTTGAAATATGTTCAGTACTGAAACATTGATATTGCTAACTACTGGTGTGTTTGATCCAGGAGAGGCAAGAAGCACTTGAAGCATGTCAAAAACTGAAACAGGTGATAAACAACAGGGTGTGTATGACCCAGAGTGCATGGGGAAGTATCTGAACTTGTCACCAACATGAAACACTGGATGGTGACAAACGGTTGAGTGTGCTTCATTTAGGGTGGACAAGAAGCACAGGATCCGTTTCACAGAACTCAAACGTGGACGGGACAAGCTCTTGGTATGTTTGACCCAGGCAGAAAAAGAAGCTCTGGAAGCATGCTGTAACTATGAAACACTGGATAGTGACAAAACACTTGGTGTGATGACCTGAGGGAATGAAGAAACCCAGAAGCATGTTGCATAACTGAAACACTGGATAATGACAAAACTACTGGGTGTCTATGACCCAGTGTACCAAAGAAGCACTTGAAGCATGTCACAGAACTTGAACACTGATGGTGAAAAACCCTGGGAGTGTTTGACTGGGTGGATGAAGAAGCTCCTCAAGCACGTTCTGCACTAAGAACTGGATGATGAGTGTGTTTCGCTCAGAAAATGAAGCACTTGACTTGTGTAACAGCACGAAAATAGAGTATGGCACTTATACACTGGGTGATTAGTCCAGGCGACAAGGAAACATGGAAGTGTCGCATGTTAATGCACTGAATACTCTATGGGATAAAGTACTGAATGTCTTTGATCTGGGGTGAGAAGAAGCAGGTAAAGCAGGTCCCTGTGGTGAAACAAGGGATTCTGATACACTACTGGAGTGTAGGAATTCAAGTGGAATAAGAAGCACTGGAAGCATGTCACATCCATGAAACAATAAATGTTGCTAAACTACTGAGTGGCATGAGAGACTGGGAAAGACTCGAGATCTCTTCAGGAAAATAAGAGGTATCAAAGGAGTATTTCATGCACATATGTGTACAATAAAGGACAAAATGTCTGAACCTAAAAGAATTGGAAGATATTAAGGAGTGGTGGCATGATTACATAGAAGAACTATCCCAAAAGTTCCCAATGACTAGATAACCATGAATGGGGTGATCACTACCTACAGCTAGACATCTTGGAGTGTGAAATCAAGTGGCTCTTAGAAAGCATCACACCAACAAAGATATGGAGGTGATGGAACAGCAGCTGAGCTATTTCAAATTTAAAAGATGCTATTGTTGAAGTGCTGCACTCAGAATGCAGAAAACTTGGAAAAGTCAGTAGTGGCTGCAGGACTGGAAAAGGTCAGTTTTTCATTTGAAATCCAAAGAGGGCAATGCCACATGATGTTCCAAATATCACACAACTGCCATTATTTTTACACACTAACTCTCTGAAGACAATTTATGAACAACTGAGATGGCTGGATGACATCACTGATCGATGGACGTGAGTCTGAGTGAACTAGAGAGTTGGTGATGGACAGGGAGGCTTGGCTTGTGGCGATTCATGGGGTCGCAAAGAGTCGGACACAGCTGAACTGAATTGAACTGAGACAGCATATTAAAAGCAGAGATATGAATGTGCCAATGAGCTCCACCTAGTTAAGATTATGATTTTTCCAGTAGGCGTGTATGGATGTGACAGTTGAACTATAAAGAAGCTGAGCACCAAAGAATTATGCTTTTTGAACTGTGTTGTTGGAGGAGATTCTTGAGAGTCCCTTGAACTGCAAGGAGATCCAACCAAGTCCATCCTAAAGGAGATCATCCATGAATATTCATTAGAAGGACTGAGGTTAAAGCTGAAAGCTGAAACTCCAATACTTTGGCCAACTGATGTGAAGAGCTGACTCATTTGAAAAGACCCTGATGTTTGGGAAGATTGAAAGCGGGAGGAGAAGGGGAGGACAGAGGATGAGACAGTTAGATGGTATCACCGATCAAAGGACATGAATTTCAGTAAAACTGCGGAAAGTCAAGTGATGGACAGGAAGGCCTGATTTGCTGTAGTCCATGGGCTCACAAACAGTCATACACAACTGAGCAACTGAGTGAATCGAACAAAGGCATGCTCACAATTCTCGCCTGGCAAGACTTTAACAGAACATTAACTAGAAGTTGCAAATGTTCAAACTGGATTTAGAAAGACAGAAACCAGAGGTCAGATAGGCAACATCCATTGGAACATGGAAAAAGCAAGATATTATTAAAAAAAAAAACTATTTCTGCTTTCTTGACTATGATAAAATCCACTGTGTGGATCACAACAAAGTGCAGAAAATTCTTAAAGACATGGAAATACAGACTACTACATGCCTCCTGAGAGACCTGTATCTAGGTCAAGAAACAACCAGTGAGAACCAGATAAAGAAGAACAGGTGGTTTGAAATTGGGGAAAAGAAAAAAAAAAAAAAACTACTACATTTGTCACCTGCTTTGATTTAACTTCTATGCAGAGCACATCTTGGAAAATGCTGGGCTGGAGGAAACACAAGCTGAAATTAAGAGAAAAATAAAAATATCAATAACTTCAGATATGCAGATGACACCACCGATATAGCATCAAGCAAAGAATAACTAAAGAGCCTCTTGATGCAGGTGAAAGAGGAGAGTGAAAAAGCTGGCTTAAGACGCAACATGCAAAAAACTAAGATCATGGCATCTGGTCCTATTAGTTCAGGGGCAAATAGATGGGAAAACAATGGTAACAGTGACAGACTTCTGTTTTCTTGGACTCCAAAATCATGGCAGGTGATGACTGCAGCTATGAAATTAAATGACACTTGTTTCTTGGAAGAAAAGCAGTGACAAACCTAGACTGCATGTTAAAGAGCAGAGACATTCCTTTGCCAAGAAGCCTCCATATAGTCAGAGCTATATTTGTGTTTTTTTTAAGCAGTCATGTGACAATGTAAGTTAGACCATAGAGGAGGCTGAACATTAAGGAATTGATGCTTTTGAACCACAGTCTTGGAGAAGACTCTTGTGAGTCCGTGGGGCTGCAAGGAAATCAATCCAGTCAACTCTAAAGGAGATCAATCCTGAAAATTCACTGGAGGGGCTGATGCTGAGGCAGAAGCTCCAATATTATGGCTTACCAAGAAACTGAGAGACTCCCAGGGAATATTTCGTGCAAACATGGGCACAATCAAGGACAGAAGTGGTATGAACCTAGCAGAAGGAGAAAATGTGATGAAGTGCTGGCAAGAGCATAAGAGAAGAGCTGTACCAGAGAAAGGTCTTAATCACCTGCTGCTGCTGCTGCTGCTGCTGCTGCTGCTGCTGCTGCTGCTGCTGCTGCTGCTATGTCACTTCTCTTGTGTCCAGCTCTTCGTGACCCCATGGACAGTACACTACCAGGCTCCTCTGCCCATGGGATTTTCCAGGCAAGAATATTGGAGTGGGGTGCCATCGCCTTCTCTGCTTAATCACCTATATAACCATAATGGTGTGATCACTCACATAGAGCAGACAACCTAGGGTGTGAAGTCAAGTGGATCTTAGGAAGAATTACCACAAACAATGCTAGTCGAGATGATAGACTTGAAGCTCAGCTATTTCAAATTGTAAAGATAATGCTGTTAAAATGCTGCACTCAATGTGCCAGGAAATTTGGAAAACTCATCAATGACCACAGGACAGGAAAAGGTCAGATTCACTCTGATCCCAAAAAGGGGCATTGTGAAGGCATGCTCAAACTACTGCCCAGTCGTTCTCATTTCATATGCTGGCAAGGTAATGCTCAAAATGCCTCCATCTAGGTTTCAACAATATGTGAACTGAGAACTTTCAAATGTACAAATTGGATTATGAAAGGAAGAGGAACCAGAGATCAAATTGCCAACGTTCATTGGATCATAGAAAAAGCAGGGAATTCCAGAAAATGATCTACTTCTGCTTCATTCACTATGCTAAAGCCTTTGACTGTGGGGGTCACAGAAACTGTGGAAAATTCTTAAAGAGATGGGTATACTGGTCCACTTTACCA
>NW_017213625.1:0-15447 GCF_001704415.2 Capra hircus | reverse complement strand
AAAAGCCACCAGATCACTTTGATCGCACTGCGAAGGGAAGTGCGACACTGGGCCTCGAGCTTTCCCCGGAGGCTTTCCACGAGGCTTTCCCAAGGGCTGTCCCACGTGCCACCGTAGTGTGACTGGATCCTCGGCTTGAAAGTCGAGGCAGTGCAGGGAAAACAGGTTTCCCTGGAATGGACTGAGACATCTGGGGGACTCTGGGAATGGTGGCACGACCCTGGAGTTCCTCTAGCCTTTCCTGTCGAGACTGCCTCCACTTGAGATGCAACGGGAACGCGGGAATTCTTTCCCACCACGCAAGGAAAGGATCCCTACTCTCAAGCTATGAGGCGGAAACGGGGCTACTCTGGATGTGGGCGGGACTCTCGTGCTTCCTCTCCAGTGGAGACGGGTATGTCGGGAACTTCTTGAGTTGCAGCAACGGGTGTGAAGGACCCTTTGGAATGTTCCCAGATGTTAGTGTGATTAGCCTCCGAGACGCCTCAGTGGAAATGGGCCTCATCTCGCCTGGAGGGGAGAACTCCTGGATTTTCTCGAGTTGCCGGCAGGTGCTCTCGACTTAGGACAGGGACCTCATGGGACCCGCTCTGGTGGCCTCAGGAAAGGCCAGTCCCCATGCGAGTTGCTCGGGGGCCTCTCGGGATATCCTCTCCGTCGATGCCGGGGCATAAGATCTTGTGAGGAGTCGGTTCCGGAAACTGAGGATTCCTCACCAGTGCTTACATGGATAATGGGGTACTTCTGGAGTCTCCCCAGGGGAGTCAGTCCTCGTCTCGATTGGGGGCCGCACTAGCGCTTTCCTCCCGAGCAGTAGCAGCAGTGTCACGCTTCCCTTCGCGTGGATCAAGGGATCTGTGGCTTTCCCACGAGGCTTTCCCACAGGGCTGTCCCACGTGCCACCGTGGTGTGAGTCGATCCGCGGCTTGAAAGTCGACGCAGTGCAGGGAAAACAGGTTTCTCTGGAATGGATTGAGACATCTGGGGGACTCTGGGAATGGTGGAACGACCCTGGAGTTCTTCTGGCCTTTCCTGTGGAGAGCGCCTCCTCTTGAGATGCGATGGGTACACCGGGAATTCTTTCCCGACCACGCAGGGAAAGGATCCCTCCTCTCAGGCTAGGAGGCGGAAACGGGGATCCTCTGGATGTGGGCGGGACTCTCGTGCTTCCTCTCGAGTGGAGACGGGTATGTCGCGGAACTTGTTGAGTTGCAGCAAGGGTGTGAGAGACCCTTTGGATGTTCCAGATGTTACATGTGATTAGCCTCGAGACGCCTCAGCGGAAATGGGACCTCATCTCGCCTGGAGGGGTGAACCTCCTGGATTTTCTCGAGTTGCAGCAGGTGCTCTCGACTTACGACGGAAAACTCATGGACCCGCTCTGGTGGCCTCAGGAAAGGCCAGTCCCCATGCGAGTTGCTCGGGGCCCTCTCGGGATTCCTCTCCCGTTGATGCTGGGGCCTAAGACCTTGTGTGGAGTCAGTGTCGGAACCTGAGGGTTGCTCTCCAGTGCTGACATGGATCTTGGGGTACTTCTGGAGTCTCCTCAGGGGAGTCAGTCCTCCTCTCGAGTGGGGGCATGCACGTGCGTTTTCCTCCCGAGCTGTGACAGCAGTGTCGCACTTCCATTCGCGTGGATCAAGGGATCTGTGGCTTTCCCTCGAGGCTTTCCCACGAGGCTTTCCCACGAGGCTTTCCCACAGGGCTGTCCCACGTGCCACCGTGGTGTGAGTCGATCCTCTGCTTGAAAGTAGAGGCAGAGCAGGGAAAACAGGTTTCCCTGGAATGGACTGAGACATCTGGGGGACTCTGGGAATGGTGGCACGACCCTGGAGTTCCTCTCGCCTTTCCTGTGGAGCGCGCCATCTCCTTGAGATGTGACGGGAACGCGGGGAATTCGTTTCCCCACCACGCAAGGAAAGGATCCCTCCTCTCGAGCTAGGAGGCGGAAACGGGGCTCCTCTGGATGTGGACGGGACTCTCGTGCTTCCTCTCGAGTAGAGACGGGTAAGTCGGGGAACTTCTTGAGTTGCAGCAAGGGTGTGAAGGACCCTTTGGAAGTTCCAGAGGTTAGGTGTGATTAGCCCCGAGACGCCTCAGCGGAAATGGGCCTCATCTCGCCTGGAAGGGAGATCCTCCTGGATTTTCTTGAGTTGCGGCAGGTGCTCTCGACTTACAACAGGGACCTCCGGGATCCGCTCTGGTGGCCTCAGGAAAGGCCAGTACCCACTCGAGTTGCTCGGAGGCCTCTCGGGATTCCCCTCCCGGAGATGCAGGCGCCTAAGATCTTGTGTGGAGTCGGTGCCGGTAACCTGAGGATTTCTCTCCAGTGCTGACATGGACCTCGGGGTACTTCTGGAGTCTCCCCAGGGGAGTCAGTCCTCGTCTCGAGTGAGGGCATGCACGTGCGCTTTCCTCCCGAGCTGTAGCAGAAGTGTCATGCTTCCTTTCGCTTGGATCAAGGGATCTGTGGCTTTCCCTCGAGGCTTTCCCACGAGGCTTTCCCACAGGGTTGTCCCACGTTCCTCCGTGGTGTGAGTCGATCCTCGGCTTGAAAGTCGAGGCAGTGCAGGGAAAACAGGTTTCCCTGGAATGGACTGAGCCATCTGGGGGACTCTGGGAATGGTGGCACGACCCTGGAGTGCCTCTCGCCTTTCCTATGGAGAACACCTCCTCTTTAGATGCGACGGGAACGCCGGGAATTCTTTCCCGAACACGCAGGGAAAGGATCCCTCTTCTGGAGCTAGGAGGCGGAAACGGGGCTCCTCTGGATGTGGGAGGAACTCTCGTGCTTCCTTTCCAGTGGAGACGGGTATGTCGGGGAACGTCTTGAGTTGCAGCAAGGGTGTGAAGGACCCCTTGGAAGTTCCAGATGTTAGGTGTTATTAGGCTCGAGACGCCTCAGCGGAAGTAGGCCTCATCTCGCCTGGAAGGGAGAACCTCCTGGATTTTCTCGAGTTGCAGCAGGTGCTCTCGACTTACGACGGGGACCTCAGGGACCCGCTCTGGTGGCCTCAGGAAAGGCCAGTCCCCATGCGAGTTGCTTGCGGGCCTCTCAGGATTCCTCTCCCGTCGTTGCCGGGGCCTAAAATCTTGTGCGGAGTCAGTGCCGGAACCTGAGGATTCCTCTCCACTGCTGACTTGGATCTTGGGGTACTTCTGGAGTCTCCCCAGGGGAGTCAGTCCTCGTCTCGAGTCAGGGCATGCACGGGCGCTTTCCTCCCGAACAGTAGCAGCAGTGTCATGCTTCCCTTCGCATGGATCAAGGGATCTGTGGGTTACCCTCGAGGCTTTCCCACGACGCTTTCCCACAGGGCTGTCCCACGTGCCACCGTGGTGTGACTCGATCCTCGGCTTGAAAGTCGAGGCGGTGCAGGGAAAACAGGATTCCCTGGAATGGACTGAGACATCTGGGGACGCTGGGAATGGTGGCACGACCCTGGAGTTCCGCTCGCTTTTCCTGTCGAGAGGGCGTCCACTTGAGATGCGACGGGAACACGGGGAATTCTTTCCCCACCACGCAGGAAACGGATCCCTTCTCTCGAGCTATGAGGCGGAAACGGGGATCCTCTGGATGTGGGCGGGACTCTCGTGCTTCCTCTCGAGTGGAGACGGGTATGTCGGGGAACTTCTTGAGTTGCAGCAAGGGTGTGAAGGACCCTTTGGAATTTCCCGATGTTAGATGTGATTAGCCTCGAGAGGCCTCAGCGGAAATGGGCCTCATCTCGCCTGGAGGGGAGAAACTCCTGGATTTTCTCGAGTTGCGGCAGGTGTTCTCGACTTACGACGCGGACCTCAGGGACCCGCTCTGGTGGCCTCAGGAAAGGCCAGTCCCCAAGCGTGTTGCTCGGGGGCCTCTCGGGATTCCTCTCCCGTCGATGCCGGGGAATAAGACCTTGTGTGGAGTCGGTTCCGGAACCTGAGGATTCCTCTCCAGTGCTGACATGGATCTTGGGGTACTTCTGGAGTCTCCCCAGGGGAGTCAGTCCTCGTCTCGAGTGGGGGCATGCACGTGCGCTTTCCTCCCTAGCTGTAGCAGCAGTGTCACGCTACCCTTCCGAGGATCAAGGGATCTGTGGCTTTCCCTCGAGGCTTTCCCAGGAGGATTTCCATGAGGCTTTCACACATGGCTGTCCCACGTGCCACCTTTGTGTGAGTCGATCCTCGCCTTGAAAGTCGAGGCAGTGCAGGGAAAACAGTTTTCCCTGGAATGGACTGAGATATCTGGGGGACTCTGGGAATGGTGGCACGACCCTGGAGTTACTCTCGCCTTTCCTGTGAAGAGCGCCTTCTCTTGAGATGCAACGGGAACACCGGGAATTCTTTCCCGACCACGCAGGGAAAGGATCCCTCCTCTCGAGCTAGGAGGCAGAAACGGGGCTCCTCTGGATGTGGGCGGGACTCTCGTGCTTCCTCTCGAGTGGAGACGGGTATGTCAGGGAACTTCTTGAGTTGCAGCAAGGGTGTGAAGGACCCTTTCGAAGTTCCAGAGGTTAGATATGATTACCCTCAAGACGCCTGTCCGGAAATGGGCCTCATCTCGCCTGGAGGGTAGAACCTCCTGCATTTTCTCGAGTTGCGGCAGGTGCTCTCGACTTCCGACGGGGACCACAGGGACCCGCTCTGGTGGCCTCAGGAAAGGCCAGTCCGCATGCGAGTTGCTAGGGGGCCTCTCGGGATTCCTCTCCCGGTGATGCCGGGGCCTAAGATCTTGTGTGGAGTCGGTGCCGGAACCTGAGGATTCCTCTCCAGTGATGACATGGATCTTGGGGTACTTCTGGAGTCTCCCCAGGTGAGTCAGTCCTCATCTCGAGTGAGGGCATGGACGTGCGCTTTCCTCCCGAGCTGTAGCAGCAGTGTCACGCTTCCCTTCGCGTGCCTCAAGGGATCTGTGGCTTTCTCTCGAGGCTTTCCCAGGAGGCTTTCCCATGAGGCTTTCCCACAGGGCTGTCCCAGGTGCCACCGTTGTGTGAGTGGATCCTCGGCTTGATAGTCGTGGCAGTGCAGGGAAAACAGTTTTCCCAGGAATGGACTGAGACATCGGGGGTACTCTGGGAATGGTGGCACGACCCTGGAGTTCCTCTCGCCTTTCCTGTGGAGAGCCACTCCTCTTGAGATGCGACGGGAACACCGGAATTTCTTTCCCGACCAGGGAGGGAAAGGATCCTTCCTCTCGAGCTAGGAAGCAGAAACGGGGCTCCTCTGGATGTGGGCGGGACTCTCGTGCTTCCTCTCGAGTGGAGACGGGTATGTCAGGGAACTTCTTGAGTTGCAGCAAGGGTATGAAGGACCCTTTGGAAGTTCCAGAGGTTAGATGTGATTAGCCTCAAGACGCCTCAGCGGAAATGGGCCTCACCTCGCCTGGAGGGGAGAGCCTCCTGGATTTCCTCGAGTGGCGGCAGGTGCTCTCGACTTACGACAGTGACCTCAGGGACCCGCTCTGGTGGCCTCAGGAATGGCCAGACCCCATGCGAGTTGCTCTGGGGCCTCTCGGGATTCCTCTCCCGTCGATGCCGGGGAATAAGACCTTGTGTGGAGTCGGTGCCGGAACCTGAGGATTCCTCTCCAGTGCTGACATGGATCTTGGGGTACTCCTGTAGTCTCCCCAGGGGAGTCAGTCCTCATCTCTATTGGGGCCATGCACGTGCGCTTTCCTCCCTAGCTGTAGCAGCAGTGTTGCGCTTCCCTTCGCGTGGATCAAGGGATCTGTGGCTTTCCCTCGAGGCTTTCCCAGGAGGATTTCCATGAGGTTTTCCCACAGGTCTGTCCCACGTGCCACCGTGATGTGAGTCGATCCTCGTCCTGAAATTCGAGGCAGTGCAGGGAAAACAAGTTTCCCTGGAATGGACTGAGACATCTGGGGGACTCTGGGAATGGTGGCACGACACTGGAGTTCCTCTCGCCTTTCCTGTGGAGAGAGCCTCCTCTTGAGATGCGACGGGAACGCCGGGATTACTTTCCCCACCACGCAGGGAGAGGATCGATCCTCTCGAGCTAGGAGGCGGAAACGGGGCTCCTGTGGATGTGGGCGGGACTCTCGTGCTTCCTCTCGAGTGGAGACGGGTATGTCGGGGAACTTCTTGAGTTTCAGCAAGGGTGTGAAGGACCCTTTTGTAGTTCCGGAGGTTAGGTGTGATTAGCCTCGAGACGCCTCAGCGGAAATCGGGCCTCATCTCGCCTGGAGTTGAGAACCTCCTGGATTTTCTCGAGTTGCGGCAGGTGCTCTCTACTTACGACGGGGACCGCAGGGACCCGCTCTGGTGGCCTCAGGAAAGGACATTCCGCATGGCGTTCCACGTGGGCCTCTCGGGATTCCTCTCCCGTCGATGCCAGGGCCTAAGATCTTGTGTGGAGTCTGTGCCGGAAACTCAGCATTCCTCTCCAGTGCTGACAAGGATTTGGGTTACTTCTGGAGTCTCCCCAGGGGAGTCAGTCCTCGTCTCGAGAGGGGGAATGCACGTGCGCTTTCCTCCCGAGCTGTAGCAGCAGTATCGCGGTTCCCTTCGCATGGATCAAGGGATCTGTGGCTTTCCCTCGAGGCTTTCCCACGAGGCTTTCCCACGAGGCCTTACCACAGGGCTGTCGCACGTGCCACCGTGGTGTGAGTCGATACTCGGCTTGAAAGTCGAGTCAGTGCAGGGAAAACAGTTTTCCCTGAAATGGACTGAGACATCTGGGGGACTCTGGGAATGGTGGCAGGACCCTGGAGTTCCTCTCCCCTTTCCCTGTGGAGAGCGCATCCTCTTGAGATGCGACGGGAACGCGGGTAATTCTTTCCCCACCACGCAGGGAAAGGATCCCTCCTCTCGAGCTAGGAGGCGGAAACGGGGCTCCTCTGGATGTGGGCGGGACTCTCGTGCTTCCTCTCGAGTGGAGACGGGTATGTCGGGGAACTTCTTGAGTTGCAGCCAGGGTCTGAAGGACCCTTTGGATGTTCCAGATGTTAGATGTGATTAGCCTCGTGACGCCTCAGCGGAAATGGGCCTCAGCTCGCCTGGAAGGGAGAACCTCCTGGATTTTCTCGAGTTGCGGCAGGTGCTCTCGACTTACGACGGGGACCTCAGGGACCCGCTCTGGTGGCCTCAGGAAAGGCCAGTCCACATGCGAGTTGCTCGGGGGCCTCTCGGGATTCCTCTCCCGTCGATGCCCGGGCCTAAGATCTTGTGTGGAGTCGGTGCTGGAACCTGAGGATTCCACTCCAGTGCTGACATGGAACTTGGGGTACTTCTGAAGTCTCCCCAGTGGAGTCAGTCCTCGTCTCGAGTGGGGCCATGCACGTGCGCTTCTACTCCCTGAGCTGTAGCAGCAGTGTCGCGCTTCCCTTCGCGTGGCATGCAAGGGATCTGTGGCTTTCCCTCGAGGCTTTCCCACGAGGGCTTTCCCACAGGGCTGTCCCAATGCCACCGTTGGTGTGAGTCGTTTCTCGGCTTGAAAGTCGATGGCAGTGCATGGAAAACAGGTTTCCCTGGAATGGACTGAGACATCTGGGGGACTCTGGGAATGGTGGCACGACCCTGGAGTTCCTCTCGCCTTTCCTGTGGAGAGCGCCTCCTCTTGAGATGCGACGGGAACGCCAGGAATTCTTTCCCCACCACGCAGGGCAGAGGATCCCTCCTCTCGAGCTAGGAGGCGGAAACGGGGCTCCTCTGGATGTGGGCAGGACTCTCGTGCTTCCTCTCGAGGGGAGACGGGTATGTCGGGGAACTTCTTGAGTTGCAGCAAGGGTTGAAGGACCCTTTGGAAGTTCCAGAGGTTAGGTGTGATTAGGCTCGAGACGCCTCAGCGGAAATGGGCCCCATCTCGCCTGGAGGGGAGAACCTCCTGGATTTTCTCGAGTTGCGGCAGGTGCTCTCGACTTACGTCGGGGACATCAGGGACCCGCTGTGGTGGCCTCAGGAAAGGCCAGTCCACATGCGAGTTGCTCGGGGGCCTCTCGGGATTCCTCTCTCGTCGATGCCGGGGCCTAAGGCCTAGTGTCAAGTCGGTGCCGGAACTGGAGGATTCCTCTCCAGTGCTGACATGGATCTTGGGGTACTTCTGGAGTCTCCCCAAGGGAGTCAGTCCTCGTCTCCAGAGGGGTATGCACGATCGCTTTCCTCCCGAGCTTTCGCAGCAGTGTCGCGCTTCCCTTCTCATGTATCAAGGGATCTGTGGCTTTCCCTCGAGGCTTTCCCAAGAGGCTTTCCCAAAGGGCTGTCCCACGTGCCACCGTGGTGTGAGTCGATCCTCGGCTTGAAAGTCGAGGCAGTGCATTGGAAAGCAGGTTTCCCTGGAATGGACTGAGACATCTGCGGGACTCTGCGAATGGTGGCACGACTCTGGAGTTCCTCTCGCCTTTCCTGTGGAGAGCGCCTCCTCTTGAGATGCGACGAGAACGCCCAGAATTCTTTCCAGACCACGCAGGGAAAGGATCCCTCCTCTCGAGCTAGGAGGCGGAAACGGGGCTCCTCTGGATGTAGGCGGAACTCTCGTGCTTCCTCTCGAGTGGAGACGGGTATGTCGGGGAACTTCTTGAGTTGCAGCAAGGTTTGTGAATGACCCTTTGGAAGTTCCAGAGATTAGGTGTGATTAGCCTCGAGACGCATCAGTGGAAATGGGCCTCATCTCGCCTGGAGGGGAGAACCTCCTGGATTTTCTCGAGTTGCGGCAGGTGCTCTCGATTTACGACGGGGACCTCAGGGACCCGCTCTTGTGGCATCAGGAAAGGCCAGTTCCCATGCGAGTTGCTCGGGGATCCTCTCGGGATTCCTCTCCCGTCGATGCCGGGGCCTAAGACCTTGTGTGGAGTCGGTACCGGAACCTGAGGATTCCTCTCCAGTGTGATATGGATCTTGGGGTACTTCTGGAGTCTCCCCAGGGGAGTCAGTCCTCGTCTCGAGTGGGGGCATGCACGTCGCTTTCCTCCCGAGCTGTAGCGGCTGTGTCGTGCTTCCCTTCGCGTGGATCAAGGGATCTGTGGCTTTCCCTGGAGGCTTTCCAATGAGGCTTTCCCACGAGGATTTTCCTCAGGGCTGTCCCACGTGCCACCGTGGTGTGAGTCGATCTTCGGCTTCAAAGTCGAGGCAGTGCAGGGAAAACAGGTTTCCCTGGAATTGACAGAGACATCTGGGGGACTCTGGGAATGGTGGAACGACCCTGGAGTTTCTCTAGCCTTTCCTGTGGAGAGGGCCTCCTCTTGAGATGCGACTGGAACGCCGGGAATGCTTTCCAGACCACGCAGGGAAAGGATCCCTCCTCTCGAGCTATGAGGTGGAAACAGTGCTCCTCTGAAAGTGGGCGGGAAGATCTTGATACTCTCGAGTGGAGACGGGTATGTCAGAGAACTCCTTGAGTTGCAGCAAGGGTGTGAAGGACCCTTTGGAAGTTCCAGAGGTTAGGTGTGATTAGCCTCGAGATGCCTCAGCGGAAATGGGGCTCATCTCGCCTTTAAGGATGCCAAGATCCATGTCAGCACTGGAGAGGAATCCTCAGGTTCCAGCACCGAATCCACACAAGGTCTTAGGCCCCGGCATCGACGGGAGAGGAATCCCGAGAGGCCCCCGAGCAACTCGCATGGGGAATGGCCTTTCTTGAGGCCACCAGAGCGGGTCCCTCAGGCCCCCGTCTTAAGTCGATATCACCTGTCCCAACTCGAAAAAATCCAGGAGGTTCTCCCCTCCAGGCGAGATGAGGCCCATTTCCGCTGAGGCGTCTCGAGGCTAATCACACCTAAACCTCTGGAACTTCCAAAGGGTTCTTCACACCCTTGCTGCAACTCAAGAAGTTCCCCGACATACCTGTCTCCACTCGAGAGGAAGCACGAGAGTCCCGCCCACATCCAAGGAACCCCGTTTCCGCCTCACAGCTAGAGAGGAGGTATCCTTTACCTGCGTGGTCGGGAAAGAATTCCCGGTCTTCCCGTCACAACTCAAGAGGAGGTGCTCTCAACAGGAAAGGTGAGAGGAACTCCAGGGTCGTGCCACCATTCCCAGAGTACCCCAGATATCTCAGTCCATTCCAGGGAAACCTGTTTTCCCTGCACTGCCTCGACTTTCAAGCCGAGGATCGACTCACAGCACGGTGGCACGTGTGACAGCCCTGTGGGAAAGCCTCGTGAGAAAGCCTCATGGGAAAGCCTCGAGGGAAAGCCACTGATCCCTTGATCCACGCGAAGGGAAGAATGACACTGCTGCTACAGCTCGGAAGGAAAGCGCTCTTTAATGCCCCCACTCGAATGAGGACTGACTCCCCTGGGGAGACTCCCGAAGTACCCCAAGATCCATGTCAGCACTGGAGAGGAATCCTCAGGTTCCGGCACCGACTCCACACATCGTCTTAGGCCCCAGCATCGACGGGACAGGAATCGCGAGAGGCCCCCGAGCAACTCGCATGGGGACTGGGCTTTCCTGAGGCCACCAGAGCGGGTCCCTGAGGTCCCCGTCGTAAGTCGAGAGCACCTGCCGGAACTCGAGAAAATCCAGGAGGTTCTCCCCTCCAGGAGAGATGAGGCTCATTTGCGCTGAGGCCTCTGGAGGCTAATCACACCTAACCTCTGGAACTTCCAAAGGGTCCTTCACACCCTTGCTGCAAATCAAGAAGTTCCGCGATATACCCGTCTCCACTCAATAGGAAGCGCGTGAGTCCCGCCCACATCCAGAGGAGCCCCGTTTCCGCCTCCTAGCTCGAGAGGAGGGATCCTTTCCCTGCGTCGTGGGGAAAGATTCCCCGCGTTGCCGTCGCATCTCAAGAGGAGGCGCTCTCCACAGGAAAGGCGAGAGGAACTCCAGGGTCGTGCCACCATTCCCAGAGTCCCCCAGATGTCTCAGTCCATTCCAGGGAAACCTGTTTTCCCTGCACTGCCTCGACTTTCAAGCCGAGGATCGACTCACACCACGGGTGGCACGTGGGACAGCCCTGTGGGAAAACATTCTGGGAAAGCCTCCAGGGAAAGCCTCAAGGGAAAGCCACAGATCCCTTGATCCACGAGAAGGGAAGCGTGACACTGCTGCTACAGCTCGGGAGGAAAGCGCAGGTGCATGCCCCCACTCGAGACGAGGACTGACTTCCCTGGGGAGACTCCAGAAGTACCCCAAGATCCATGTCAGCACTGGAGAGGAAACCTCAGGTTCTGGCACCGACTCCACACAAGTTCTTAGGCCCCGGCATCGACGGGAGAGGAATCCGGAGAGGCCCCCGAGCAACTCGCATGGGGACTGGCCTTTCCTGAGGCCACCAGAGCGGGTCCCTGAGATCCCCGACGTAAGACGAGAGCACCTGTCGCAACTCGAGAAAATCCAAGAGGTTCTCCCCTCCAGGCGAGATGAGGCCCATTTCCGCTGAGGCGTCTTGAGGCTAATCACATCTAACATCTGGAACTTACAAAGGGTCCCTCACACCCTTGCTGCAACTCAAGAAGTTCCCCGTTATACCCGTCTCCATTCGAGAGGAAGCACGAGAGTCCCGCCCACAAACAGAGGAGCCCCATTTCCGTCTCCTAGCTCGAGAGGAGGAATCATTTCCCTGCGTGGGGGGAAAGAATTCCCCGCGTTCCCATTGCATCTCAAGAAGAGGCGCTCTCCACAGGAAAGGCGAGAGGAACACCAGGGTCGTGCCACCATTCCCAGAGACCCCAGAATTCTCAGTCCATTTCAGGGAAACCGGTTTTCCCTGCACTGCCTCGACTTTCAAGCCGAGGATCGACTCACACCACGGTGGCACGTGGGACAGCCCTGTGGGAAAGCCTCGTGAGAAAGCCTCATGGGAAAGCCTCGAGGGAAAGCCACTGATCCCTTGATCCACGCGAAGGGAAGAATGACACTGCTGCTACAGCTCGGGAGGAAAGCGAACGTGCAGGCCCCCACTCGAGATGAGGACTGACTCCCTTGGGGAGACTCCAGAAGTACCCCAAGATCCATGTCAGCACTAGAGAGGAATGCTCAGGTTCCGGCAGCGACTCCACACAAGATCTTAGGCCCCGGCATCGACGGGAGAGGAATCCCGAGAGGCCCCCGAGCAACTCGAATGGGGACTGGCATTTCTTGAGGCCACCAGAGCGGGTCCCTGAGGTCCCCGTCGTAAGTCGAGAGTGCCTGCCACAACTAGAGAAACTCCAGGACGTTCTCCCCTCCAGGCGAGATGAGGCCCATTTCCGCTGAGGCGACTTGAGGCTAATCACATCTAACATCTGGAACTTCCAAAGGGTCTTTCACACCCTTGCTGCAACTCAAAAAGTTCCCCGACATACCCATTTCCACTCGAGAGGAAACACGCGAGTCCCGCCCACATCCAGAGGAGCCCCGTTTCCCCCTCCTGGCTCGAGAGGAGGGATCCTTCCCCTGCGTGATCGGAAATAAATTCCCGGGCTTTCCCGTCGCATCTCAAGAGGAGGCGCTCTCCACAGGAAAGGAGAGAGGAACTCCAGGGTCGTGCCACCATTCCCAGAGTCCCCCAGATGCCTCAGTCCATTCCAGGGAAACCTGTTTTCCCTGCACTGTCTCGACTTTCAAGCCAAGGATCGACTCACACCACGGTGGCTCGTGGGACAGCCCTGTAGGAAAGCCTCGTGGAAAAGCCTCCTGGGAAAGCCTCGAGGAAAAGCCACAAATCCCTTGATCCACGCGAAGGGAAGTGTGACACTGCTGCTACAGCTCGGGAGGAAATCGCACGTGCATGCCCCCACTCGAGACGAGGACTGTCTACCCTGGGGAGACTCCAGAAGTACCCCAAGATCCATGTCAGCACTGGAGAGGAATCCTCAGGATCTGGCACCGACTCCACACAAGGTCTAAGGCCCCGGCATCGACGGGAGAGGAATCCCGAGAGGCCCCCGAGCAACTGCATGGGGACTGACCTTTCCTGAGGCAACCAGGGCGGGTCCCTGAGGTCCCCGTCGTAAGTGGAGAGCACCTGCCGCAACTCGAGAAAATCCAGGAGGTTCTCCCCTCCAGGAGAGATGAGGCCCATTTCCGCTGAGGCGTCTGGAGGCTAATCACATCTGACAACTGGAACTTCCAAAGGGTCCTTCACACCCTTGTTGCAACTCAAGAAGTTCCCCGACAAACCAGTCTCCACTCGAGAGGAAGCACGAGAGTCCCGCCCACATCCAGAGGAGCCCCGTTTCCGCCTCCAAGATCGAGAGGAGGGATCCTTTCCCTGCGTGGTGGGGAAAGAATTCCCGGCGTTTCCGTCGCATCTCAAGAGGAGGCGTTCTCCACAGGAAAGGCGAGAGGAACTCCAGGGTCCTGCCACCATTCCCAGAGTTCCCGAGATGTCTCAGTCCATTCTTGGGAAACCTGTTTTCCCTTCACTGCCTCCACTTTCAAGCCGAGGATCGACTCACACCACGGTGGCACGTGGGACAGCCCTGTGGGAAAGCCTCGTGGGAAAGCCTCGAGGAAAAGCCACAGAACCATTGATTGACGCGAAGGGAAGCGCAACACTGCTGCTACAAATAGGGATGAAAGCGCACGTGCATCCCCCCACTCGAGACGAGGACTGACTCCGCTGGGGAGACTCCAGAAGTACCCCAAGATCCATGTCAGCACTGGAAAGGAAACCTCAGGTTCCGGCACCGACTCCAAGCAAGGTCTTAGGCCCTGGCATCGACGGGATTGGAATCCCGTGAGGCCCCCTAGCAACTCGCATGGGGACTGGCCTTTCCTGAGGCCAGCAGAGCGGGTCCCTGAGGTCCCCGTCGTAAGTCGAGAGCACCTGCCGCAACTCGAGAAAATCCAGGAGGTTCTCTCCTCCAGGCGAGATGAGGCCCATTTCCGCTGAGTCGTCTCGAGGCTAATCACACCTAACCTCGGGAACTTCCAAAGGGTCCTTCAACCCTTGCTGCAACTCAAGAAGTTCCCCGACATACCCGTCTCCACTCGAGAGGAAGCTCGAGAGTTCCGCCCACATCCAGAGGAGCCCAGTTTCCGCCTCCTAGCTCGAGAGGAGGGATCCTTTCCCTGCGTGGTCGGGAAAGAATTCCCCGCGTTCCCGTCGCTTCTCAAGAGGATGCGCTCTCCACAGGAAAGTCGAGAGGAACTCCTTGGTTGTGCCACCATTCCCAGAGTCCCCCAGATGTCTCAGTCCATTCCAGGGAAACCTGTTTTCCCTGCACTGCATCGACTTTCAAGCCGAGGATCGACTCACACCACGGTGGCACGTGGGACAGCCCTGTGGGAAAACATTCGTGGGAAAGCCTCCAGTGGAAAGCCTCAAGGGAAAGCCACAGATCCCTTGATCCACGCGAAGGGAAGCGTGATCACTGCTGCTACAGCTCGGGAGGAAATCGCACGTGCATGCCCCACTCGAGACGAGGACTGGCTCCCCTGGGGAGACTCCAGAAGTACCCCAAGATCCATGTCAGCACTGGAGAGGAATCCTCAGGTTCTGGCAACAACTCCACACTAGGTCTTAGGCACCAGCATCGACGGGAGAGGAATCCCGAGAAGACGCCAAGCAACTCGCATGGGGACTGGCCTTTCCTGATACCAGCATGGCGGGTCCCTGAGGTCCCCGATCGTAAGTCGAGAGCACCATGCCGCAACTCGAGAAAATCCGAGGAGGTTCTCCCCTCCAAGCGAGATGAGGCCCATTTCCGCTGAGGCGTCTCGAGGCTAATCACACCTAAACTCTGGAACTTCCAAAGGGTCCTTCACACCCTTGCTGCAACTCAAAAAGTTCCCCGACATACCCGTCTGCCACTCGAGAGGAAGCACGAGAGTCCCGCCCACATCCAGAGGAGCCCCGTTTCCGACTCCTAGCTCGAGCCTAGGGATCCTTTCCCTGCGTGGTCGGGAAAGAATTCCCGGTGTTCCCGTCGCATCTCAAGAGGAGGCGCTCTCCACAGGAAAGGCGAGACGAACTCCAGGGTCGTGCAACCATTCCCCGAGTACCCCAGATATCTCAGTCCATTCCAGGGAAACCTTTTTACCCTGCACTGCCTCGACTTTCAAGCCGAGGATCGACTCACACCACGGTGGTACGTGGGACAGCCCTGTGGGAAAGCCTCGTGGGAAGCCTCGTGGGAATGCCTCGAGGGAATGCCACAGATCCCTTGATCCACGCGAAGGGAAGCGCGACACTGCTGCTACAGCTCGGGAGGAAAGAGCACGTGCATGCCCCCACTCGAGACGAGGACTGACTCCCCTGGGGAGACTGCAGAAGTACCCCAAGATCCATGTCAGCACTGGAGAGGAATCCTCAGGTTCCTGGCACCCGACTCCACACAAGGTCTTAGGCCCCGGCATCGACGGGAGAGGAATCCCGAGAGGCCCCGAGCAACTCGCATGTGGGACTGGCCTTTCCTGAGGCCACCAGAGCGGGTCCCTGAGGTCCCGTCGTAAGTCGAGAGCACCTGCCGCAACTCGAGAAAATCCAGGCAGTTCTCCCTCCAGGCGAGATGAGGCCATTTTCCGTGAGGCGTCTCGAGGCTAATCACCCTAACAACTGAACTTCCATAAGGGTTCGTTCACA
>NW_017213624.1:0-15448 GCF_001704415.2 Capra hircus | reverse complement strand
TCTTGACTTACGACGGGACCTCAGGGACCCGCTCTGCTGGCCTCAGGAAAGGCCAGTCCCCATGCGAGTTGCTCCCGGGCCTCTCGGGATTCCTCTCCAGTCGATGCTGGGGCCTGAGACCTTGTCTGGATACAGTTCCGGAACCTTAGGATTCGCTCTCCAGTGCTGACATGGATCTTAGGGTACTTCTGGAATCTCCCCAGGGGAGTCAGTCCTCGTCTCGAGTGGGGACATGCACGTGCGCTTTCCTCCCGAGCTGTAGCAGCAGTGTCACGCTTCCCTTCGCGGGGAACAGGGATCTGTGGCATTCCCTCGAGGCTTTCCCACGAGGCTTTCCCACGAGGCTTTCCTGCAGGGCTGTCCCACGTGCCACCGTTGTGTGAGTCGATCCTCGGCTTTAAGTCGAGGCAGTCCAGGGAAACAGGTTTCCCTGGAATGGACTGAGACATCTGGGGGACTCTGGGAGTGGTGGCATGACCTGGAGTTCCTCTGGCCTTTCCTGTGGAGAGCGCCTCCTCTTGAGATGCGACGGGAACGCCGGGAATTCTGTCCCGACCACGCAGGGAAAGGATCCCTCCTTTCGAGCTATGAGGCGGAAAAGGGGCTCCTCTGGATGTGGACGGGATTCTCGTGCTTTCTCTCGAGTGAAGACGAGTATGTCGGGGAACTTCTTGAGGTGCAGCAAGGGTGTGAAGGACCCTCTGGAAGTTCCAGAGGTTAGGTGTGATTAGCCTCGAGATGCCTCAACGGAAATGGGCATCATCTCGCCTGGACGGGAGAACCTCCTGGATTCTCTCGAGTTTCGGCAGGTGCTTTCGAGTTATGACGGGGACCTCAGGGACCCGGTCTGGTGGCCTCAGGAAAGTCCAGTCCCCATGCGAGTTGCTCGGGGGTGTCTCCGGATATTCTCCCATCGATGACGGGGCACAAGACCATGTGTGGTGTCGGTGCCGGAACCTGAGGATTCCTCTCCAGTGCTGACATGGATCTTGGGGTACTTCTGGAGTCTCCCCAGGGGAGTCAGTCCTCGTCTCGAGTGGGGGCATGCACGTGCGCTTTCCTCCCGAGCTGTAGAAGCAGTGTCACGCTTCCCTTCGCGTGGATCAAGGGATCTGTGGCTTTCCCTCGAGGCTTTCCCACTAGGCTATCCCGCGAGGCTTTTCCACAGGGCTGTCCCACTTGCCTCCGTGGTGTGAGTCGATCCTCAGCTTGAATGTCGAGGCAGTGCAGGGAAAACAGGTTTCCCTGGATTGGACTGAGACATCTGGGGGACTCTGGGAATGGTGGCACGACCCTGGAGTTCCTCTCGCCTTTCCTGAGGAGCGCGCCTCCTCTTGAGATGAGATGGGAACGCCGGGAATTCTTTGCCGACCACGCAGGGAAAGGATCCCTCCTCTCGAGCTAGGAGGCGGAAACGGGGCTCCTCTGGATGTGGGCGAGACTCTCGTGCTTCATCTCGAGTGGAGACGGGAATGTCGGGGAACTTCTTGAGTTGCAGCAAGGGTGTGAAAGACCCTTTGGAAGTTCAAGAGGTTAGGTGTGATTACTCTCGAGACGCCTCAGCGGAAATGGGCCTCATCTCGCTTGGAGGGGAGAACCTCCTGGATTTTCTCGAGTGACGGCAGGTGCTCTCGACTAACGACGGGGACCTCAGGGACCCGCTCTGGTGGCCTCAGGAAAGGCCAGTCCCCATGCAAGTTGCTCGGGGGCCACTCGGGATTCCTCTCCCGTCGATGCCGGGGCCTAAGACCTTGTGTGGAGTCGGTGCCGGAACCTGAGGATTCCTCTCCAGTGCTGACATGGATCTTGGGGTACTTCTGGAGTCTCCCCAGGGGAGTCAGTCCTCGTCTCGAGTGGGGGCATGCACGTGCTCGTTCCTCCCGAGCTGTAGCAGCAGTGTCACGCTTCCCTTCGCGTGGATCAAAGGATTTGTGGATTTCCCTCGAGGCTTTCCCACGAGGCTTTCCCACGAGGCTTTCCCACAGGGCTGTCCCACGTGCCACCGTGGTGTGAGTCGATCCTCGGCTTGAAAGTCGAGGCAGTGCAGGGAATACAGGTATCCCTGGAATGGACTGAGACATCTGGGGTCTCTGGGAATGGTGACACGACCCTGGAGTTCCTCTCGCCTTTCTTGTGGAGAGCGCATCCACTTGGCATGCGACGGGAACGCCGGGAATTCTTTCCCGACCACTCAGGGAAAGGATCACTTCTCTCGAGCTAGCAGGGGGAAACGGGGCTCCTCTGGATGTGGGCGGGACTCTAGTGCTTCCTCTCGAGTGGAGACGGGTATGTCGGGGAACTTCTTGAGTTGCAGCAAGGGTGTGAAGGACCCTTTGGACCTTCCAGAGGTTAAGTGCGAATAGCCTCGAGACGCCTCAGCGGAAATGGGCCTCATCTCGCCTGGAGGGGAGAACCTCCTGGATTTTCTCGATTTGCTGCAGGTGCTCTTGACTTACGACGGGACCTCAGGGACCCGCTCTGCTGGCCTCAGGAAAGGCCAGTCCCCATGCGAGTTGCTCCGGGGCCTCTCGGGATTCCTCTCCAGTCGATGCTGGGGCCTGAGACCTTGTCTGGATACAGTTCCGGAACCTGAGGATTCCTCTCCAGTGCTGACATGGATCTTAGGGTACTTCTGGAATCTCCCCAGGGGAGTCAGTCCTCGTCTCGAGTGGGGGCATGCACGTGCGCTTTCCTCCCGAGCTGTAGCAGCAGTGTCACGCTTCCCTTCGCGGGGAACAAGGGATCTGTGGCATTCCCTCGAGGCTTTCCCACGAGGCTTTCCCACGAGGCTTTCCTGCAGGGCTGTCCCACGTGCCACCGTGGTGTGAGTCGATCCTCGGCTTTAAGTCGAGGCAGTCCAGGGAAACAGGTTTCCCTGGAATGGACTGAGACATCTGGGGGACTCTGGGAGTGGTGGCATGACCTGGAGTTCCTCTGGCCTTTCCTGTGGAGAGCGCCTCCTCTTGAGATGCGACGGGAACGCCGGGAATTCTTTCCCGACCACGCAGGGAAAGGATCCCTCCTCTCGAGCTAGGAAGCGGAAAAGGGGCTCCTAAGGATGAGGGCGGGACTCTCGAGCTTCCTCTCGAGTGGAGACGGGTATGTCGGGGAACTTCTTGAGTTGCAGCAAGGGTGTGAAGGACCCTTTGAAAGTTCCAGAGATTAGGTGTGATAAGCCTCGAGACTCCTCAGCGGAAATGGGCCTCATCTCGCTTGGAGGGGATAACCTCCTGGATTTTCTCGAGTTGCCGCAGGTGCTCTCGGCTTACGACGGGGACCTCAGGGACCCGCTCTAGTGCCCTCAGGAAAGGCCCGTCCCCATGCGAGTTGCTCGTGCGCCTCTAGCGATTCCTCTCCCGTCTATGCCGGGGCCTGAGACCTTGTGTGGAGTCGGTGCCGGAACCTGAGGATTCCTCTCCAGTTCTGACATGGATCTTGGGGTACTTCTGGAGTCTCCCAGGGGAGTCAGTCCTCGTCGCGAGTGTGGCGTGCCCGTGCGCTTTCCTCCCGAGCTATAGCAGCAGTGTCACGCTTCCCTTTGCGTGGATCCAGGGATCTGTGGCTTTCTCTGTAGGCTTTCCCAAAAGGCTTTCCCACTAGGCTTTTCACAGGGCTGTCCCACGTGCCACCGAGGTCTGAGTCGATCCTCGGCTTGAAAGTCGAGGCATTGCGGGGAAAAGAGGTTTCCCTGGAATCGACTGAGACATCTGGGGGCTCTGGGAATGGTGGCACGACCCTGAGTTCCTCTCGCCTTTCCTGTGGAGAGCGCCTCTTCTTGAGATGCGACGGGAACGCCGGAAATTCTTTCCCGAGCACGCAGGGAAAGGATCCCTCCTCTCGAGCTATGAGGCTGAAACGGGGCTCTTCTGGTTGTGGGCGGGACTCTCGTGCTTCCTTTCGAGTGGAAACGGGTATGTCGGGGAACTTCTTGAGTTGCAGCAAGGGTGTGAAGGGCCCTTTGGAAGTTCCAGAGGTTAGGTGTGATTAACCTCGAGATGCCTCAGCGCAAATGGATCTCATCTCGCCTGGAGGGGAGAACCTCCTGGATTTTCTCGAGTTGCGCCAGGTGCTCTCAACTTACGACAGGGACCTCAGGGACCCGCTTTGGTGTCCTCAGGAAAGGCCAGTCACCATGCGAGTTGCTCGGAAGCCTCTCGTGATGTCTCTCCCTCTCCAGTGCTGTCTTGGATCTTGACTGGCCTTTCCTGAGGCCACCAGAGCGGGTCCCTGCGGTCCCCGTCGTAAGTCGAGAGCACCTGCCGCAACTCGAGAAAATCAAGGATGTTCTCCCCTCCAGGCAAAATGAAGCCTATTTCCGCTGACACATCTCAAGGCTAAGCACACTTAAACTCTGGAACTTCCAAAGGGTCCTTCACACCCTTGCTGCAAATCAAGAAGTTCCCCGACATACCCATCTCCACTCAAGAGGAAGCACGATAGTTCCGCCCACATCCAGAGGAGCCCCGTTTCCGCCTCATAGCTCGAGAGGAGGGATCCTTTCCCTGGGAGGTCGGGAAAGAATTCCCGGCGTTCCCGTCCCATCTCAAGAGGAGGCGCTCTTCACAGGAAAGGCGAGAGGAACTCCAGGGACATGCCACCATTCTCCGAGTCCCCCAGATGTCTCAGTCCATTCCAGGGAAACCTGTTTCCCCGCTCTGACTCGACTTTCAAGCCGAGGATCGACTCACACCACTGTGGCACGTGGGACAGCCCTGTGGCAAAGCCTCGTGGGAAAGCCTCGTGGGAAAGCCTCGAGGGAAAGCCGCAGATCCCTTGATCCACGCGAAGGGAAGCCCGACACTGCTGCTACAGCTGGGGAGGAAAGCGCACGTGCATGCCCTCAACCGAGACGAGGACTGACTCCCCTGGGGAGACTCCAGCAGTACACCAAGATCCATGTCAGCACTGGAGAGGAATCCTCAGGTTACAGCACCGACTCTACGTAAGGTCTGAGGCCCCGGCATCGACGGGAGAGGAATCCGGAGAGTGCCCCGAGCAACTCGCATGGGGACTGGAATTTCCTGAGGCCACCAGAGCGGGTCCCTGAGGTCCCCATCGTAAGTCGAGAGCACCTGCAGCAACTCTAGAATATCCAGGAGTTTCTCCCCTCCAGGCGAGATGAGGCCCATTTCCATTGAGGCATCTCGGGGCTAATCACACCTAACCTCTAGAACTGCCAAAGGGTCCTTCTCACCCTTGCTGCAACTCAAGAAGTTCCCCAACCTGCCCGTCTCCACTCGAGAGGAAGCACGAGAGTCTCTCCCACATGAGGAGGACCCCGTTTCCACCTCATAGCTGGAAAGAAGGGATGCTTTCCCTGCGTGGTCGGGAAAGAATTTCCGGCATTCCCGTCGCATCTCAAGAGTAGGCGCTCTCCACAGAAAAGGCGAGAGGAACTCCAGGGTCGTGCCACCATTCCCAGATTCCCTCAGATGTCTCAGTCCATTCCAGGGAAACTTGTTTTCCCTGCACTGCCTCGACTTTCAAGCCGAGGATCAACTCACACCACGGTGGCACGTGGGACAGCCCTGTGGGAAAGCCTCGTGGAAAAGCCTCGAGGGAAAGCCTTCAGGGAAAGCCACTGATACCATGATCCAATCGCCAAGAAGTGTGACACTGCTGCTACAGCTCGGGAGGAAAGCGCACGTGCATGCCCCCACTCGAGACGAGGACTGACTCCCCTGGGGAGACTTCAGAAGTACCCCAAGATCCATGTCAGCACTGTTAGGAAACCTCAGGTTCCCGCACCGACTCCACACAAAGTCTTAGGCCCCGGCATCGACGGGAGAGGAATCCCGAGAGGCCCCCGAGCAACTTGCATGGGGACTGTCCTTTCCTGAGTCCACCAGAGCGGGTCCCTGAGGTCCCTGTCGTAAGTCGAGAGCACCTGCCGCAACTCGAGAAAATTCAGGAGTTTCTCCCCTCCAGGCGAGATGAGGCCCATTTCCACTGAGGCATCTCGACGCTAATCACACCTAACCTCTGGAACTTGCAAAGCGTCCTTCACACCCTTCCTGCAACTCAAGAAGTTCCCCCACATACCCGTCGACACTCGAGAGGAAGTACGAGAGTCCCGCCCACATCCAGAGGAGCCCCGTTTCCGCCTCCTAGCTCGAGAGGAGGGATCCTTTCCCTGCTTGGTGGGGAAAGAATTTCCGGCGTTCCCGTTGCATCTCAAGAGGTGGTGCTCTCCACAGGAAAGGCGAGAGGAAGTCCAGGGTCGTGACACCATTCCCAGAGTCCCCCAGATGTCTCAGTCCATTCCAGGGAAACCTGTTTTCCCTGCACTGCCTCGACTTTCAAGCCCAGGGTCGACTTTCACCACGGTGGCACGTGGGACAGCCCTGTGGGAAAGCCTCGTGGGAAAGTCTCGTGGGAAAGCCTCGAGGGAAAGCCACAGATCCCTTGATCCACGCGAAGGGAAGCGTGACACTGCTGCTACAGCTCGGGAGGAAAGCACACGTGCATGCCCCCACTCGAGACGAGGACTGACTCCCCTGGGGAGACTCCAGAAGTACCCCAAGATCCATGTCAGCACTGGAGAGGAATCCTCTGGTTCTGGCACCGACTCCAAACAAGGTCTTAGGCCCGGGCATCGACGGGAGAGGAAACCTGAGAGGCCACCGTGCAACTCGCATGCGGACTGGCATTTCCTCAGGCCAACAGAGCGGTTCCCTGAGGTCCCCGTCATAGGTCGAGAGCACCTGCCGCAACTTGAGAAAATCCAGGTGGTTGTCCCTTCCAGGAGAGATGGGCCCATTTCCGCTGGGGCGTCTCGAGGCTAATCACACCTAAGCTCTGGAATTTCCAAAGGGTCCTTCACACCCTTGCTGCAACTCAAGAAGTTCCACGACATACCCGTCTCCACTCGAGAGGAGGCACGAGAGTCCCGCCCACATCCAGAGGAGCCCCGTTTCTGACTCATAGCTCGAGAGGAGGGATCCTTTCCCAGCGTGATAGCGAAAGAATTCTCGGGAGTCACTCTCCACAGGAAAGGCGAGAGGAACTCCCTGTCATGCCACCATTCCCAGAGTCCCCCAGATGTCTCAGTCAATTCCAGGAAATCCTGTTTTCCCTGCACTGCCTCGACTTCCAAGCTGGGGATCAACTCACACCATGGTGGTACGTGGGACAGCCCTGTGGGAAAGCCTCGTGAGAAAGCCTCGAGGGAAAGCCACAGATCCCTTGATTCACGCGCAGGGAAGCGTGACACTGCTGCTACAGCTCGGGAGGAAAGCGCACGTGCATGCCCCCACTCGAGACGAGGACTGACTTCCCTCGGGAGACTCCAGTAGTACCCCAAGATCCATGTCAGCACTGGAGAGGAATCCTCAGGTTCCGGCACCGACTCCGTACAAGGTCTCAGACCCCGGCATCAACGGGAGAGGAATCCCAAGAGGCCATCGAACAACTCGCATGGAGCCTGGCCTTTCCTCAGGACACCGGAGAGGGTTCCTGAGGTCCCCGTCGTAATTCTAGAGCACCTGCCACACTCGAGAAAATCCAGGAAGTTCTCCCCTCCAGGCGAGATGAGGCCCATTTCCACTGAGGCGTCTCGAGGCTAATAACACCTAACCTCTGGAACTTCCAAAGAGTCTTTCACAGTCATGCTGCAACTCAAGAAGTTCCCCGACATACCCGGTCTCCACTCAAGAGGAAGCACGAGTGTCCCGGCCACATCCAGAGGAGCTCCGTTTCCGGCTCGTAGCTCGAGATGAGCGATCCTTTCCCTGATTGGTCGGGAAAGAATTCCCGGCATTCCCATCGCATCTCAAGAGGAGGCGCTCTCCAAAGGAAAGGGGAGAGGAACTGCAGGGTCGTGCCACCATTCCGAGACTCACCCAGATGTCTCAGTCCATTCCACAGGAACCTGTTTTCCCTGCACTGCCTTGGCCTTCATGCCGAGGATCGACTCACACCACCGTCACACGTGGGACAGACCTGTTGGAAAGCCTAGTGGGAAAGACTCGAGGGAAAGCCACAGATCCCTTGGTCCAGGCATGGGGAAGCGTGACACTGCTGCTACAGCATGGGAGGAAAGGGCACGCTCATGCCCCCACTCGAGACGAGGCCTGACTCCCTTGTGGAGACTCGAGAAGTACCACAAAATCCATGTCAGCACTGGAGAGGAATCCTCAGCTTCCGGCCCCGACTCCACACAAGGTCTTAGGCCCCGGCATCGACGGGAGAGGAATCACGAGAGGCCCCCTAGCAACACGCATGATGACTGGCGTTTCCTGCGGCCGCCAGAGCGGGTCCCTGAAGTCCCCGTCGTAACTCGAGAGCACCTGCTGAAACTCGGGAATATCCAGGAGCCTCTCCATTCCAGGCGACATGAGGCCCATTTCCGCTGAGGCATCTCGAGACTAACCACACCTAACCTCTGGAACTTCCAAAGGGTCCTTCACACCCTTGCTGCAACTCAAGAAGTTCCCCGACATACCCGTTCCTCTTCACATTCAGCCATAATGGTGGTGTCATCTGCATATCTAAGTTTATTGATATTTCTACCGGCAATCTTGATTCCAGCTCATGTATCTTCCATCCCAGCATTTTTCATGATGTACTCTGCATAGAAGTTAAATAACAGGGTGACAATATACAGCCTTTGCATACTCCTTTTCCTTTTTGGAACCAGTCTGTTGTTCCATGTCCTACTCTAACTGTTGCTTCCTGACCTTCATCCAGATTTCTCAAGAGGCAGGTTAGGTGGTCTGGTATTCCCACCGCTTTCAGAATTGTGGCTAAAACAACAGTATAAGGACCTTTCCGATGTCAGGCCAAGGAATTGTGTTTCCAGTCATTGAGCCACACCTGATCACTGAGCACAAATTCATGAATCTGTTCCTCAAGGGGGAATGATATTCTTTTTTATACAAACTTAGTTACCTGATTTATTACCTTACCTAATTGTTCCATCTGCTGTGAAATCCCACCCCCTTACTTGTGGCAAATCTGCTAACACCTGCCTCACTGTGGGAGGGGGTCTCCCATAGAAAATTTCATAAGGACAACAACTATGGGAACGTGCAGTTACCCGTAATATGAGTAAGTCTGCCGGAAGCAAGCCCATCCATGTACAGTCAGTCTCTATGATCCATTTTGAAAGTGTCTCTTCAAGAGTTTGGTTGTTTCTTTCCACCATTCCAGAACACTGGGGCCTATATGCTGTATGTAATTTCCACTGATATTTAGAGCTTCACATACCTGTTAATTAACGCGGCTGCAAAGACAGGGCCATTGTCGGATTCTATACTGGTTGGAAACCCAAGTCTGGGAATTATTTCTCAAATCAGCGAGCTACTTCGTTTTCTTTTTCAGATCAGGTAGGGAAGGCCTCTGCCCAACCGGAGAAGGTACCTACTATTCTAGTAAGTTATGATAACAGGTGACTGCCTTTGCTTCCCCGAAGGACACTCGCTTTCCCTGTATCCTGAGAACTCCACGTCTCAGCCAGTTGGAAAAGCGCTTCTTGGAGGTCATTATTCAGGGGCAATTTCCCCTGGAGCCCGGGCCATAGGGAGCGGCTCCACACTCCCAGGGAAAGGCAGAGCCACAGCCACACATCTGTCCCATCCCCTTTGCTCTGTAGGAGAGCTCTAGTGAGCCTAGGTCTGTCAGGAAAATTCTTGGCTCCTATGGGGACACATTCTATGTGTGAAACTGCATCCAGGACCTAGGGGCCACAGGGCGCCTGTTTCTCTCGGGGGCAGAGGGGTGGGGGGCCTGAAGCAGTGCGGCCCAGCAACAGCTTCCACATCCATCCAATTGCTCTTTTCTTACCTCTGATAGAACTAGCTTTGTTCCAGCCTTTGGCAATTTGGAGGCAAGCGGGCCCCACTTCCTCCCCAAGGAGGCATGGGACCTACTTTGAGTGGAAAGGCCCCTCACGGAGCTGAACCCAGGAAGGCACCCAGTCATGTCTGACACATTCCTGCATCCTGCTTCTTCATGAGCAATACCGCTATAAGCTAGGAATGTCTTTCCAAGGCTCAGAAAGGACAGGGGAGATGCATGGTGCTGCCTCTGGAATTTCGGTCCTCTGAGCAGACCTGGAGGTCTCCCCTTGAAGAAGCTAACCAGTTTCTTCCAAATACAGGCTTGCAAACACACACTGGGTGGCTGCCTCTTCTTCCCTGTAGGACGATCACTTTCCCCGCATCCTGTGAACTCTGCATCACAGCCTGCTGGAAAAGCGCTTCTTGGAGGTCATTTTTCAGGGACAATTTTCCCTGGAGCCCGGGGCCATAGGGAGGGCCCCATGCTCGCTGGGAAAGGCAGAGTCACATCCACAGTCTGTTCTACCCCTTTTGCCCTGTAGGAGAGCTCTAGTGAGCCTAGGTCTGTCAGGAAAATTCTTGGCTCCTATGGGGACACACCCTGTGTGTTAACCTGCATATCGGACCTAGGGGCCACAGGGCGCCTGTTCCTCTCGGGGGGGACCCTGAAGTGGTGCGGCCCAGCAACAGCCTGAACATCCATCCGATTGCTCTTTTCTTCCTTCTGATAGAGCTAGCTTTGCTTCTCGCTTTGGCATTTCGGAAGCCAGGGGGAGCCCCACCGCTGTTGTCCTGGGGTCTATTGGAGGTACCGGGTCTATTGGACCCCAGCATGGCACTCGACCCCCTCAGACACACTCCCGCAGCCTCCTTCCCCATGGGCAGGACTGTTCTGACCTAGGAATGTGTTCCCAAGGCTCAGAAAATGCAGGGAGACACACGGCCCTGACTCTGGAACTGAGGCCGTTGGAGCAGGCCTGGAGGTCTGACGTCTGAGACGCCAAACACTTGCTGCAAGATACAGGTGTGAAAACACACTCTCTGGGGCTGCCTTTCCTTCCTCCAAGGAAGAGAGCTTTTCCAGTCTCCTCCGTGCTGAGTCATACAAGGCTGCAAAGGTCTGGCTTAGAGGGCATTTCTCAGCGGCAATGGCCCCTGAGGCCCTGCACCCAGGGAGGGATCCTACCCTCCCAGGGGAAGTCAAAGCAACCTCCAAACAGCTGTTCTCTCATGTTTCCTCTGCAGGAGGGAGCTAGTGAGCCCAGGTCTGTCTGGAACGTTCTTGGATCCTGCGGGGAAATCATCCTGGGAGCCCACCTGGATACCAGTCGTAGGGGCTAAAATTCGCATTTTCCTTCCTTGGAGCCCTAACGCAGTACAGCCTAGCAACTGCTTGAAAATCCATCCTGTTGCTGTTTTCTTCCCTCTGACAGAGCGAGCTTTGCTCCCCATTTGGGGATTTCAGAAGCAAGGTGGTGGCCTGCAACTCCTTGCCTGGGGTCCATTGGAGGTGCAAGGTGCCCTCGACCAGGTGACCCCAGCATGACACCTGGCCCCCTCAGACACACTCCCGCAGCCTGCTTCCCCATGGGCAGGACTGCTCTCACCTAGGAATGTGTTTGCAAGGCCAGGAAACTGCAGGGAGACACAAGACCCTGATTCTGGCATTGAGTCTGTTGGAACAGGCCTGCAGGTCTTCTGTCTAACAAGCCAAACACTTGCTGCAAGATACAGGCCTGAAAACACACTCTTGGGCTGCCTTTCCTTCCTCCAAGGAAGAGAGTTTTCTCAGACCTCCTGTGGGCTGAGAGCCACACAGGGCTGAAAAGCACTTGCTGGGAGATTCTTTTTCATTGGCCATGGCCCCTGAGGCCCTGTGCTCAGGGAGGGCTCCCTCCCTCCCAGGGAAAGTCAAAGGAAGCTCCAAACGGCTGTTCAATCATGTTTCTGAGAGAGTCATTGCCAAGGCAGGTTTCTAAGAAGTTCAAGGGTCCCCAAGGAGAGAGGGGTCTAGAATTCTCAAGGAGGAAGAAAGGACAAACTGTTTTCCCCTCTACATTCCTTAGGATTATATAACAATCATGCATCCTTCTTGAGGACGGTCTCTGGAAAAAACCTCCTGGCTAATCCTGTTATCTTAAAATGTCAATTATGGGAGTAGGTCTAGTGAGTCTTTACAACCTCCAGACATTCTTTTGTTCGTTGTCATAACTTATTGGAGAGTATATAACTCCATTACCAACACTAGCAAGGGGGTACGTTTTCTGCCCCTTGTGATGTCTCTGTCAGAAGCTTTCTCTATCTCCTTTATCCTTTAATAAAACTCTATTGCACAAAAGCTCTGAGCAATCAAGCCTCGTCTTGGGCCCTGGATTGAATTCTTCTCCTCCATAAGCCAAGAATCCCAGCATCTTTTCGTGGTTCAGCAACAATATTTCATTTCCTCTGCAGGAGAGAGCTAGTGAGCTTAGGTCTGTCTGGAACATTCTTGGATCCTGTGGGGAAAATATCCTGTGCACACATCTGGATACTGGGCCTAGAGGCCAAAATTTGCATTTCTTTCCCGGGGAGCCCTAACGTGGTGTGACTTAGCAACTGCTTGAAAATCCATCCCATTGCTGTTTTCCTCCTTCTGACAGAGCTAGCTTTGTTCCCTGCTTTGGGATGTCTCAACCGAAGGGCCGGTCCATAGCTACTCGCCTGGGGCCCATTGGATGTGCAAGGTGCCCTCGACTAGGTGACCCTAGCATGGCACTCAGCCCGCTCAGACACACTCCCGAGGCTTCTTTCTCATGGGAAGCACTGCTCCAACCTAGGAATGTGTCTGCAATGCTTGGAAAGTGCAGTGAGACACACAGCCCTGACTCTGCAATTGAGGCCCTCAGAGCAAGCCTGCAGCTCTGATGTCTGAGAAGCAAAACACTTGCTGCAAAGAGAGGCCTGAAAACACACTCTCTGTGGATGACTTTCCTTCCTCTAAGGAAGATAGTTTTCCCAGTCTCCTGCTTCCTGAATGTCACACAGCTGGAATGCGCTTGCTTGGAGGTCGTGATTCAGTGGCAATGACCCCTGAGGCCCTTTGCCCAGGGAGGGCTCCCACACTCACAGGCAAATCAAAGCAACTTCCAAGTGAGTCAGCTCTTCACATCAAATGGCCACAGTATTGGAGTTTCAGGTTCAGTATTAGTCCTTCCAATGTATATTCAGACCTGATTTCCTTTAGGATGGAGTGGTTGCGTCTCCTTGTAATCTAAGCGACCTACAAGCATCTTCTCCAACACCACAGTTCAAAAGCATCCAATTTTCAGCTGTCACTTTCTTTATAGTACATCTTTCATATCCATCCATGACATATGGAAAAACCATAGCCTTGACTGGATGGATCTTTGTTGGCAAAGCAACGTCTCGGCTTTTTAATATGCTGTCTAGTTTGGTCATCACTTTTCTTCCAAGTCATAAATATGTTTTAAGTTCATGGAGGCAGCCATCACCTGCAGTGATTTCCAAGCCCCCCAAAATAGTCTGCTGCTGTTTCCAATGTTTTCCCATCTATTTGCCATGAAGTGATGAGACTGGATGCAATGATTTTAGTTTTCTGAATGCTGAGCTTTAAGCTAACTTTTTCACTCTCCTCTTTCACTTTCATCAGGAGACTCTTTAGTTCTTATACACTTTCTGCCATAAGGGTGGTGTCGTCTGCATATCTGAGATTCTTGATATTTCTCCCAGCAATCTGGATTCCAGCGTGTGCTTCCTCCAGCCCAGTGTTTCTCATGATGTACTCTGCATATAAGTTAAATAAGCAGGCTGACAATATACAGCCTTGACATATTCCTTTTCCTATTTAGAACCAGTCTGTTGTTCCATGTCCAGTTCGAACTGTTTCTTCCTGACCTGCATACAGGTTTCTCAAGAGACAGGTCAGGTGGTCTGGTATTCCCATCTCTTTCAGAATTTTTCCCAGTTTATTGTGATCCACACAGTCAAAGGCTTTGGCATAGTCAATAAAGCAGAAATAGATGTCTTTTTTTCTGGAACTCTCTTGCTTTTTCAATGATCCAGTGGATGTTGGCAGTTTGATCTCTGGTTTCTCTGCATTTTTTAAATCCCTCTTGAACATTTGGAAGTTCACAGTTCATGTGAACTTGGAGAATTTTGAGCATTACTTTACTAGTGTGTGAGATGAGTGCAATTGTGCAGCAGCTTGAATATTCTTTGTCATTGCCTTTCTTTGGGATTGGAATGAAAACTGACCTAATGACTAGATGTTTTCAATTGCATATGCTGAAAGAACTGGCTGTGCAGTTTTGAAGAAAAAAAATCATTTTAACCCATTTTCTCTGAAGTGCAAGGCATATCATGGCCATCCCTGAATCATAAAAGTCACCTTTTCTTTATGTAGTCATAGTTTCATGCCTAAATTATAGGCCAACTCATGCTCAAATGGACTCTGATGTCAGGGGCAGATCAACTAATAAAAGCTTGGATTGTCCCTCTGGAGGAAAGTGAGATCTTGGTCCCACAGAGAAGAATCTGAAGGGTTAAGGGAACTTGCAAGAGTGGGGAAAGCTTAGTCCATCCTACATGTACCAAAATCTTAAATAAGGCTTATTTACTTTACGAAGTAAAAAAACAGATGATGAAAACAATTATAAATCAATGAAAGGTAAAGAAACTCATAGTCTGTTATCAAAAATTGCATTCTAAGAAAACTTTGTTCTCTTAACCTAGAGAGGAGACTAAATTCCATCTGCTACCAGCTTACCAGAAGACAAACAAACAAACAAACAAATTATCGGTAAGCTTAAAAAAAGTATATTCCATATATCTTGAGTAGCAGTATTTCTGCAAAGGCATCAGTGTGAAACCATAGAGGACATGGTTAAAACCTGATTAAATAAAATTGACAATGTAATCTGGTCACTGCTGCGACTTGAAATGCTTTAATATGATAACTGAATTATAACTGACCAGCATTTGACCAGGACATATCAGATTTTCACGGATGTCACATAATTTCTAGGATATCTATATTAGGAACTGAAGGAATCTTTGAACCTAGGAAAGAAAACAACAGTCTCAAAGGCCTTGCTGAATCATCTATCAGCAAGGAATGTCTTTGCAAGGATCGCAAAGTGAAGGGAAAATACACCGACCTGCTCTGCAACTTTCGGTCCTCTGAGCAGATCTGGAGGTCTCCCTTTGTATAAGCTAACCTGTTCCTTCCAAATGGAGGTTTGCCAACACAAAACAAATGTGCCGCCTATTCTTCCCCCGAAGGAGGCTCTCTTTCCCCACATCCTGCGAACTCACCTTTCCCAGCTCCTGGAAAAAGCGCATTCTTGCAGTTCCTTTCAGAAAATCCTATGGACGGAGAAGCCTGGTAGGCTGCAGTCCGTGGGTCGCTGAGGGTCGGACACGACTGAGCGACTGCACTTTCATTTTCACTTTCATGCATTGGAGAAGGCAATGGCAACCCACTTACTGTTCTTGCCTGGAGAATCCCAGGGACGGGGAGCCTAGTGGCTACCGTCTATGGCGTCGCACAGAGTCGAACACGACTGAAGCAACTTACAGCAGCAGCAGCAGCAGTTCCTTTCTTAGGGGCAGTTATCCCTGAGATTGGGACCTGGAAAGGCAGAGCCACCTCCACACACACGTCTTTTGTC
>NW_017213623.1:0-15448 GCF_001704415.2 Capra hircus | reverse complement strand
AATATGTAAGACAAATGCTAACAAGTATGAAAGGGGAAATCAATAAACAATAACAAGAGTGGGAGACTTTAATACCCACTCAGAGTTAGTAGAAGGAAAGAAATCTTAAAAATTAGGGCAGAAATAAATGCAAAAGAAACAAAAGAGACCATAGCAAAAATCAACAAAGCCAAAAGCTGGTTCTTTGAAAGGATAAATAAAATTGACAAACCATTAGCCAGACTCATCAAGAAGCAAAGAGAGAAAAATCAAATCAATAAAATTAGAAATGAAAATGGAGAGATCACAACAGACAACACAGAAATACAAAGGATCATAAGAGACTACTATCAGCAGTTATATGCCAATAAAATGGACAACGTGGAAGAAATGGACAAATTCTAGAAAAGTACAATTTTCCAAAACTGAACCAGGAAGAAATAGAAAATCTTAACAGACCCATCACAAGCATGGAAATTGAAACTGTAATCAGAAATCTTCCAGCAAAAAAAGCCCAGGTCCAGACGGCTTCACAGCTGAATTCTACCAAAAATTTCGAGAAGAGCTAACACCTATCCTCCTCAAACTCTTCCAGAAAATTGCAGAGGAAGGTAAACTTCCAAACTCATTCTATGAGGCCACCATCACCCTAATACCAAAACCTGACAAAGATACTACAAAAAAAGAAACTACAGGCCAATATCACTGATGAACATAGATGCAAAAATCCTCAACAAAATTCTAGCAATCAGAATCCAACAACACATTAAAAAGATCATACACCATGACCAAGTGGGCTTTATCCCAGGGATGCAAGGATTCTTCAATATCCGCAAATCAATCAATGTAATTCACCACATTAACAAATTGAAAAATAAAAACCATATGATTATCTCAATAGATGCAGAGAAGGCCTTTGACAAAATTCAACATCCATTTATGATAAAAACTCTCCAGAAAGCAGGAATAGAAGGAACATACCTCAACATAATAAAAGCTATATATGACAAACCCACAGCAAACATTATCCTCAATGGTGAAAAATTGAAAGCATTTCCCCTAAAGTCAGGAACAAGACAAGGGTGCCCACTTTCACCGCTACTATTCAACATAGTTTTGGAAGTTTTGGCCACAGCAATCAGAGCAGAAAAAGAAATAAAAGGAATCCAAATTGGAAAAGAAGAAGTAAAACTCTCACTGTTTGCAGATGACATGATCCTCTACATAGAAAACCCTAAAGACTCCACCAGAAAATTACTAGAGCTAATCAATGAATATAGTAAAGTTGCAGGATATAAAATCAACACACAGAAATCCCTTGCATTCCTATACACGAATAATGAGAAAGTAGAAAAAGAAATTAAGGAAACAATTCCATTCACCATTGCAACGAAAAGAATAAAATACTTAGGAATATATCTACCTAAAGAAACTAAAGACCTATATATAGAAAACTATAAAACACTGATGAAAGAAATCAAAGAGGACACTAATAGATGGAGAAATATACCATGTTCATGGATCGGAAGAATCAATATAGTGAAAATGAGTATACTACCCAAAGCAATTTACAAATTCAACACAATCCCTATTAAGCTACCAGCCATATTTTTCACAGAACTAGAACAAATAATTTCAAGATTTGTATGGAAATACAAAAAACCTCGAATAGCCAAAGCAATCTTGAGAAAGAAGAATGGAACTGGAGGAATCAACTTGCCTGACTTCAGGCTCTACTACAAAGCCACAGTCATCAAGACAGTATGGTACTGGCACAAAGACAGAAATATAGATCAATGGAACAAAATAGAAAGCCCAGAGATAAATCCACACACATGGACCTTATCTTTGACAAAGGAGGCAAGAATATACAATGGAGTAAAGACAATCTCTTTAACAAGTGGTGCTGGGAAAACTGGTCAACCACTTGTAAAAGAATGAAACTAGATCACTTTCTAACACCGCACACAAAAATAAACTCAAAATGGATTAAAGATCTAAATGTAAGACCAGAAACTATAAAACTCCTAGAGGAGAACATAGGCAAAACACTCTCCGACATAAATCACAGCAGGATCCTCTATGATCCACCTCCAGAATACTGGAAATAAAAGCAAAAATAAACAAATGGGATCTAATTAAAATTAAAAGCTTCTGCACAACAAAGGAAAATATAAGCAAAGTGAAAAGACAGCCTTCTGAATGGGAGAAAATAATAGCAAATGAAGCAACTGACAAACAACTAATCTCAAAAATATACAAGCAACTTATGCAGCTCAATTCCAGAAAAAAAACGACCCAATCAAAAAATGGGCCAAAGAACTAAATAGACATTTCTCCAAAGAAGACATACGGATGGCTAACAAACACATGAAAAGATGCTCAACATCACTCATTATTAGAGAAATGCAAATCAAAACCACAATGAGGTACCACTTCACACCAGTCAGAATGTCTGCGATCCAAAAATCTGCAAGCAATAAATGCTGGAGAGGGTGTGGAGAAAAGGGAACCCTCCTACACTGTTGGTGGGAATGCAAACTAGTACAGCCACTTTGGAGAACAGTGTGGAGATTCCTTAAAAAATTGCAAATAGAACTACCTTATGACCCAGCAATCCCACTGCTGGGCATACACACTGAGGAAACCAGAATTGAAAGAGACACATGTACCCCAATGTTCATCGCAGCACTGTTTATAATAGCCAGGACATGGAAACAACCTAGATGTCCATCAGCAGATGAATGGATAAGAAAGCTGTGGTACATATACACAATGGAGTATTACTCAGCTGTTAAAAAGAATACATTTGAATCAGTTCTGATGAGATGGACGAAACTGGAGCCAATTATACAGAGTGAAGTAAGCCAGAAAGAAAAAACACCAATACAGTATACTAACACATATATATGGAATTTAGAAAAATGGCAATGACGACCCTGTATGCAAGACAGCAAAAAAGACACAGCTGTGTATAACGGACTTTTGGACTCAGAGGGAGAGGGAGAGGGTGGGATGATTTGGGAGAATGGCATTGTAACATGTATACTATCATGTAAGAATCGAATCGCCAGTCTATGTCCGATGCAGGATACAGCATGCTTGGGACTGGTGCACGGTGATGACCCAGAAAGATGTTATGGGGAGGGAGGTGGGAGGGGGGTTCATGTTTGGGAACGCATGTACACCCGTGGTGGATTCACGTCAATGTATGGCAAAACCAATACAGTATTGTAAAGTAAAATAAGTAAAAAAAAAAAAAAAAAAAAGGAAAAGAAAAGTTGAATAACAAAGATTTCTTAAAGTAAGGGTTGGGGGTAGTTGGTTGGTTTGTTTCACTTAATGGCTCTCTAGTTGTTCCACCACCACTTGTTGAAAAGACCACCCTTTCAGGATGCTTGTTGAAAGTCAGCTGGCCGTATATTTGAGGGTCACATTTCCCTGGTGGCTCAGATGGTAAAGCGTCTGCCTGCAATGCAGGAGACCCGGGTTCAATCCCTGGGTCGGGAAGATCTCCTGGAGAAGGAAATGGCAACCCACTCCCAGTGTTCTTGCCTGGAAAATCCATGGACAGAGGAGCCTGTTAGGCTACAGTCCATGGGGTCGAAAAAGAGTTGGACACAACTGAGCGACTTCACTTCACTTCAAAGAAAAATAAGTACTTACAAATCAGACAATTCTAAATACAAGTGAATTAACCTAAATGAATATCCGATTCACATGAACTGGGAAATATTCAGTATTAGATATCTAGTATTAATGTTTGTTTGCTAATCTAATGTAGACATGTCTAAGAGTCATTAACATTAAGCATAATGTTTTCATTGTGCCTAGGTTTATTATAAGTTAAATATTGTTATATTGTTATATCTGCTACAAGTTTGTCAACAAGGAAAACTCCAGGGGGAAAAAAAAAAACTCCTAAGAAATGTAAATGAGATATGAACTTTTAGATACACTATTAAGAATAATTATATTTTAGGAACGTCTGTCTAAAATAGTCTCTCCAGATTGGGGTAACTTGAGTTTCTAGGGGTGTGCTAAACTAAGTGACAGAAGCTTATTGAATAGCTAGGTCATTTCCAAATAAAATGAGATTCTCAAACATTCATTACTGAACACTAACTTCCTCTTAGAGAGAAACTAGAGATTTTGGACCATTAATGAATAATGTTTGAATCCATCCTGAGATGTTCTCTAGAATTTTCCTTAGAAATTATCACTGGTAATTATGTTCACCAATCTATAGAATGCTAATATAAAGGTCAGTTCTTGGTTGATTAAGGAAAGCAGGATGTATGTTATCAGTAAAAAAGATATGAGAAATGAAATTACATTTTATGAAGGGAGAAGGAAGTAGGTCTGACTTACAGGTGGCTGTTTCAGGATGGGAGAACAAAGTCATGGATGCAGAACGTGATGAGAAGGTTTTATGGGAAGTGGACCCCAAGGGAAGAGTTTTGTGCATAAATACAAGTTTTCTTGAGACGTTTAACTGCCTTTGATAATGGATTTCAAGTTTCTTCATCTCTGAAGTAATCTATGTTTACCTTTGAAATCTTTTGTTAACTTTGGCTAAGTGAGTAACTATTGTTTCATAGTGACTTATATGATCCAATCCGACTGAGTGTTATAAACCCGTTTGATATTTATTGAAAACATTTCCTAAATCATTTGACTTCTAGCTAACTTTGGGGTGCTTCAAAGGGCCCCTGAGACATCCCAAAGAGAGATATTAAACTACCTGAGTTCATTTGACATGTTAAATTACGTGGGAAGCATTGCTGGAGGAGCGATGAATCTCGTCAGGTTATATTGTATGGCTGATGTTACTAATATAGATATCCTAGAAAGTATGTGAAATTCATGAAAATCTGATATGTCCTGGTAAAATGTTGTTAGTTATAATTCTAGTTATCATATTAAAGTGTTACATATCACAGCAATGACCAGGCTACTTTGTCAATTGCAATTTAATCAGATTTTAAGCATGCCTTCTATGGTCTCATTCTGATGCCTTTGCAAGAATACTGCTACTTCAAGATTTATGGAAAAGACTTCTAAGATTAAACGATAAACACATTTTGTTTGTTTGTTATCTGGTAAGCTGGTACCAGACTGGAATTTAGTCTTCTCTGTGTTAAGAGAACAAAATTTTGTTAGAATGAGGCCTTCAAAAACAGATTATGAATTTCTTTGCCTTTAAGTGATTTACATTTGTTTTTAAAATCTTTTGTTAATTTGGTAAAGTAAATAAGCATTATTTAAGATTGGAGCTTCCCTGGTGGCTCAGAGGTTTAAGCATCTGCCTGCAATGTGGGAGACCCGGGTTGGATCCCTGGGTTGGGAAGATCCCCTGGAGAAGGAAATGGCAACCCACTCCAGTGCTCTTGCCTGGGAAATCCCATGGATGGAGGAGCCTGGTGGCCTACAGTCCATGGGGTAGCAAAGAGTCGGACACGACTGAGCGACTTCACTTTCAAGATTATGGAACTTGTAAAAGCTCATTCTGCTTCCACAAAAAAATAACCCCTCACTGTTAGACTTTTGCTATTCTGATGTCTTTAAAACATGGCAACAGTCTACTCCTAAAATGGGGAATTAAAAATGCATGAACAGTAGCTGTAAATCAAAGAGTCAGGGCTATGGGAAATCCAAGGCGGCCACTTGGCTTTTCCCGGCTCCCTGACAAACCTCATTTTTAGTTGATGGGTTAAAGCCTTCCCTGGCTACAGGGTTAATGCCCTCACAATGACAAAAAAAATTATATTTCACTTAATATTTAGTGAAATTTTGTTAGTTAAGGTCTGTGTTTACTACGACTCACTTCTGAGATAGTTCCTTGTTGTTATGTTATATTGCTAAAAGGTTTAATTAATTAAGTTATTTAAAAGGACACTCTAAGTTTGTTTCTAAAGCTTATCTCAGTAACCAATCTTTGGATAAAGGTCAGGTCCTCCATGATGTACAACCAGGAGGTTAACACCTTGCTATAATCACTTAACTAAGTCAGATAGCCTGATATACTGGGCTCTACCTAATGAAAGTTCTTGACATAAATTCTTGCTTGTGAGCTTACTAATAACTGCTAGCTATGTTATTTACTGTCGCCTGTTTCAGAAGATTGTTTCTTACATTACTAAATGTGTGACTGACCTGTGATAAAATGCTGATATGCAGTCCCATATGATGTCAATGACTGTAATAATGCAACTCTAGATATGGAAAGAAGCAACAAGAGGAAATATTCTCCTGGGCCAAGAGGCTAGTAAGACAGGTATGGCCCTGAGGCTTTTGCTACTTGCAAGGTCTGGTCTAGTAACAGCACACAGTGGCCTGTCAATGGAATCTTCATTAGACCCGGGACACAAGGGCCGTGAAATGCCCCCAAAGCATGGTCAGATCTGTGGCTATGAAGGGACCCTGCTGACTGGAAGTTGGCATTTGCCAGCTGTCTCAACAAAGATTACATCATGACCACTACAAGCTGCTGACCTTGAAAGGAGTTCAGGGTGGAGATCAGAAATAAGGCACTCTGCGCTCTGGGAAAAACCCAGAAGAACCGGCCTGCAGAGAGTCGGGTGTTTTCAGGTAAAGGTTATTATGAGCCCAGCTTCTCGCCTCTTCTTGCACCTAGAGAGACACTAACGTCGAGGCCCAATGTCTGATCCTGGTTCTCCCCCCAGCTCCTCGGGAGCTTTTCTGCTTCTCTCAATCTTTGGGCCATGTATCTTTAACTTTCTTGTTAAGTTTGCTTCTTCTAGAATACAACAAATCTCCAACTGATAGTCTGACAAGAATATTCCCTGGCCAACACCCAGACAACGCTGAAACAAGCCGCCTTATCATTCCATGGACTCTCATCTCGTTCTGTAAAGGCACCCTGGCAGAGAGCAGGCAAAGGGAACCTAGAGCCCCATGACGTCCCTACAGCCTGAAGAAGCCAGAGTGGTCATCGCCCCCTTTTCCCCTGAGGCCAGATTCCCATTGCCTGAGAAGGGAAATAGGTAGTTAGACGTGAGCAGGGTATCAAACGGGGCCAAAGAATGGGCCCTAAAAATAAAGAGAGGGAGGAAGGTGGAGACCCAAGGATGGAAGAGCAGAGAAGACCAAGGGGAAGGGAACACAGGAACGGGGGACCCGCCCTGACCATCCTTCCCTCCCCCATGGTGTGCCTACTAATGGATTTCAGGTCCTCCTGAGCAGTATAACCTGTCTCCCCTCCTGGCCCATAGGAGGGGCCTTACTTAGATAGGCCATAGATAGGGACCCATAGATAGGGGTCTTTGCCTTACTCCCCACCCTCCCCTTCTCATCCAGTCAGCAAATGACCCGCAAGACCCCTATCCTGCTCCCTGTACCCTGGGTATAAAATTGGACTAAGGGCCCCTGTTCAAAGACGGTTCTCTCTTCAGCTGGCCCTCTAATAGCATCTCCCACTCGAATAAACTTCATTTCCCTCTCACTCTGTCTCATGTCAGGAAATTATTTTCCAACCAGCGCCCAGACCACAACAATTTTCCTTACTGCTGTTACAAAATACTGATTAAATTTTCCTATCTAAAATAGGAATGTCTGATTTACTTACAAGGATGACTCTAACTGACACAGGAAACCCCACGAGGCTATCAGGGGATGTCTCAGAAGAAAACTACAGGCCAGGAGAGAGTAAAATGGAATATTCAGAGGGCAGAGCAATAAAAATTGCCAACCAGGAAAACTCTATTCACCAAACTTATCCTTCAAATATGAAGGGAGATAAAGGCTTTATTTCTGGAGTTCATCACCACCAGACCGGCCTTGCAAAGAAGCTGAATAAGTTCAAGCAGAACAAAAAAGATGCAAAGTAACACATGAACACACATATGGTGGCTCAGAGGTTAAATCATCTGCCTGCAATGCGGGAGACGTGGGTTCGATCCCTGGGTCCGGAAGATCCCCTGGAGAAGGAAATGGCAACCCACTCCAGTACTCTTGCCTGGAGAATCCCATGGAGAAGCCTGGTGGGCTACAGTCCACGGGGTCACAAAGAGTTGGACACGACTGAGCGACTTAACTAACTTAACACACGAACACACACAAAAGTATATAACACACTAGGCAAGGTAAAAATATGTAGTCAGATTTAGTTACTTCCAATTACTTAGAAGAGGGCTATATGAACAGCTTCAAGTATAAAGGCTCAAGGAAAGGATGACTAAAAGTAACTACAGCTAATGCACCTTATTACCAAACACAGCATAAAGGAGAGAACGGGACTATCAAAGCCTTACAGAGGGAGAGGCGAATGGGGGCCGCTTAATTGGCGAATAAAGACCGGCTGCAATCAGCACAGGAGAAACAGCTTTAGGTATACATTTTAACGTAAGCTTCATGGTAACCACAGTGAAAATCTAGAGTAGATGCCGGAAATATAGAAAGGGGAAACAATACCCCGATGAAGAGCCACCAGTTTACAAAAGTCAGAAACGGAGGGAAGAGGAATCAATGGAGACAAACAACAACCAGAAGGCATCACCCAGACGGCAGGAGTCGGTGCTCACACATCCACACCCAGTCTAAATGCAGCCAGAGTGGGCGCACCAACAAAAGGACACAGGTGCTTGTGAAAATAAGACCCGACTGTGTGCCGTCTACAAGAAACGCACTTCAGCTTTAGGGATGCACAAAGGCTCAAAGCGAGGGGATAGATGAAGGTATTTCACAGAACTGAAATCAGAAAGAAAGGGGGCATAGTAATTCTTATATCAGACAAAACAGACTTTAAGAAAAAACGATGCAAACATCAAGGAGGCCATTGTATGACAAAGGGTTAATACATCAAAGAGTATACATACACACACTCCTACATATGCAAACATATAAAACAGCATTGGATCACCCAAGCATTTTAAGCAAACAATAACAGATCTATGGGAAAAAATAGGCAACATTACAAAGACGTAGGGGGTTTCAACATCTCGCTCTTAGCAATGCATAGATCATGCAAACAGAAAATCAAGAATGACATGTTGGAATTAAACCAAGTTTTAGACCAAGTTAAACTGAGAGACATATACAGAACATTCCACCCAACGGAACCAGAATACACATCTTCTCAGGTCTACAGAAAACCTTCTCCGAGGACAGATAACGTGACAGACAGGACATAAGCAAGTCTAAGCAGATGTCGTTGTTGTTGCAGGTGTTGTAACGTCACTCAGCTGTGTCTGACCCCTTGAGGCCTCTGTCTGTGAGGTTTCCCAGGCAAGAATCCTGGGGTGGGTTGCCATTCCCTTCTCCAGGGGATCTTCCTGACCCGGGCATCACACCCAAGTCTCTTGCAGTGGCAGGTGGATTTTGCACCATCTGAACCCCCACAGAAGCCCCCAAGAAGTGTATATTACATGTGTTACAAATAATTTTATTCCCTTAAAGGCAGTAAAGTGCTGGCTTAAAAATTATGCACAGCCTAAAAGTTTAGAGTTATGTTTTATTCAGCAGGAATTTTTTAGGATTTCAAAACAGGGAGAGAGCACCTCAAGAAAACCTGAGGGAACTGCTCTGAGGTGAGGGGGGAGCCACGTTATGTAGAAGTTTTGCACAAAGGGCGAGTAGTCAGAACATCAGCGATTATTGTTAATTAAAAGACAGCCAGATATCTCAAGTGGATGAATTTAGCACTTTTCTATGTGTGGGAAGATGCAAGAGGCTGGGCTCACTGAAATCCTTGCTTGGATATGCATCTCAGCTGTTTGGGGACAGGATCCTGTGGTTTTGCTTTGAAAGGAATAGCAGTCTTTCTTTATTTATTTATTTGGCTACGCCAGGACTTGGCCGTGGCACGTGGGACATTTTAGTTGTGGCATGTGGGACCTAATTCCCTGACCAGGGATGGAACCCCCAGCCCCCTGCACTGGGGGGCACAGTCTTGGTCTTGAAGTAGGATCTTATTTCCCCATCTAGGAAATGAGCCTAGCTGCCAGTCCACCAGTGGCTAGAGGCTACAGGCTAAGTTCCTTGATTCTTACTCCATTTGAAAGCAAAAATGTTTCAAGGAAGGAAAGACTGCAGAAACAGGTGCAAAGATGTTTATATAGAGACACAGCGCAACATGCAGGAGAGCACGCAGAGCAATAATTAATTACGTCAGAAGCACGACGGTAGCACAGACTGGGAGAGGAGCACGGGGGTGCTGAACGGGGAGCGCAGTCAGGGGCCGGTTTAAAGCACTTATACAGGAGTGCCCTTATATGGGGTCTTTGTTCACATTTGGCCAATTATTTTGTTTCTTTTCTCACACCTGGCTGGTCCTTCGACCCTAAGATGCTTGTGCAAATTTTTGCTAATATGGATTCCACCACACAGGCCAGTAGGTGTATGTCCACACTTATGGTGCAGGACTCCCTTCCCTTTCTGACCCTCAACAAGCCTTCCTGCACATGTGTGGACAGAGATGTCCTCTTAAGGAGTGAGCACTATATCTCTTTACTTCAGCAGAGCTCAGTGTTTGCCACTAGCTTTGTCCTTGGAGTGTCTGGGTGAGAGCAAAGCTTCAACTTGACTCCCCTTGACAATCACCAGGTGTCCAGCCTGGGACCCATCTCTATCCTACCGCATTTTCCCATCTTGAGTTCCCTCGGGGCTCGCCATGGGGCACAGCTGCAGTCTGAAGGCTGCCAAAGGGCAGATAGCCTTTCCCTCCCGAGTCCCCTCAGGGCGTCACCAGCTCAGCTTTGGCTGGCGGCTGCAGCACTGATGACTGTGAAATCATTTGTTACTGATACTGTTGTAGCCACTCATTCCGGGAAACAAACTCACTCAGGACAATGCAGATACTGGAGTGCAGTTTACTACACCGGCAGGCCAAGGCAGAGTCTCCTCTTAGCCAAGGACCCCGACCAGCATTTGTGAAAATCTTTTATACCCCATGTGTACGTGTCTGAGCCCACCACTCCAAATTCCTTGAGACGTACATAAACCAAGGAAAATACAATCCCAATAACCCCATCATTCACGTGCTATGTGCTCATGTCCTCAAAGAGTCAAACAATAAGCCAAATATCAATAAGCCCGAGGTTACACTCCGATACAGAAGACTTGATGGCCTGTCTGGAGGAAGGGTGATAGTGTATGTTTTCTCTTAGGCGATGAGGAACCTAGATACGCTCTTCAAGGTTCCCCTGTCTGGAGGGGGTCTTATTCTTCTGTTGTTGTTTTCATAGGCACTAAACCCAGAGTTCAGAGTCCATTGGAAAGGTGGCTGAGCATGACCAGCATGAACAGGCCTAAGATGGAGTCCAGGCCCTATGAATTCCTTCTTCATTATGGCAGAAAATATTCCATTTCTCAATGGGAAAGCAAACGTATAATAAATTCTGATTCCTTAAAATATAAAACCTGTCGACTCAACCACCATGAAGGATTTTAGCACTTTTCTAGATACCAGGAGATACAAGAATCGGCCTTATAAACTTGACTCCTGAAAATATCTATCTGAAGCCTTGTCCCCACCAGCTTCTCCCACAGCAGAGAGGGCTTCGTTCCTGCTCTCCACCCTGAACTCCTCTCAGGGGGTGCTGAGAGTCAGCAGCTGCAGCAGCGCATTATTGAATCCTTGCAGAGGCGGAAGGCACGTGGCCATTGCAAGCGCCAGTTTGCGTTGACAAGCCTAACCGAATGCGTTTTAATACAGCTCAGTTCTACCTTTTCAACATTTTCTCAACTACTTCCATGTGATGTCACTGTCAGCTACAAATCGGCACTTGTAAAGAGCACTCGCCAGGGACTGACCCGCAGCAGGGGATTTGCCAGCTGCCTCAGCGGAGACGGAACCTGTGCTGCTGAGGCTGCCGACCTTCAGCAGCTGCTGAAGGGGATTCAGGGCGGAGAGCAGGCACCCTGCTCCAGGGAAACTGGCGGAACAGGGCTGTTAGATAGCCAGATATTTTCAAGGAACTGATTTCTTGATCCCAATTCTCACATTTCTTCATATCTAGAAAATCACTAAATCCCTTCTTGGTGACATCGTGACCAGCAGAAACCTTTTGTAAAATAAGCGCTTGATTGCACTGAACTCCCCATTCACCAAAATCTTACATACTGGCCTTCCCCCACTGCCTCTTTGGAGCAGACTCTCAGAGTTATCTGAGGCACTGTCTCCTGGGCTGCAGTCCTCATTTTGCCCAGAATAAAATTTAGCTTGGCAACTATCACATTGTGCATATCTCCAGTTTTCTCAATGAGCTCTCTCAGTTCAGTGCAGTCGCTCAGTCGTGTCCGACTCTTTGCGACCCCATGAATCGCAGCACGCCAGGCCTCCCTATCCATAACCCTCTCCCGGAGTTCACTCAGACTCACGTCAAGTCCATGATGCCATCCAGCCATCTCATCCTCTGTCGTCCCCCTCTCCTCCTGCCCCCAATTCATCCCAGCATCAGAGTCTTTTCCAGTGAGTCAACTCTTCTCATGAGGCGGCCAAAATACTGGAATTTCAGCTTTAGCATCATTCCTTCCAAAGAAATCCCAGGACTGATCTCCTTTAGGATGGATTGGTTGGATCTCCTTTGCAGTCCAAGGGACTCTCAAGAGTCTTCTCCAGCACCACAGTTCAAAAGCATCAATTCTTTGGTGCTCAGCCTTCTTCACAGTCCAACTCTCACATCCATACATGACCACAGGAAAAACCATAGCCTTGACTAGACGGACCTTAGTCGGCAAAGTAATGTCTCTGCTTTTGAATATACTATCTAGGTTGGTCATAACTTTTCTTCCAAGGAGTTAGTGTCTTTTAACTTCTTGGCTGCAGTCACCATCTGCAGCGATTTTGGAGCCCAAAAAAATAAAGTCTGACCCTGTTTCCACTGTTTCCCCATCTATTTTCCATGGAGTGATGGGCCGGATGCCATGATCTTCGTTTTCTGAATGTTGAGCTTTAAGCCAACTTTTTCAACTCTCCTCTTTCACTTTCATCAGAAGGCGTTTTAGCTCCTCTTCACTTTCTGCCATGAGGGTGGTGTCATCTGCATATCTGAGGTTATTGATATTTCTCCTGGCAATCTTGATTCCAGCTTATGCTTCTTCCAGCTCAGCGTTTCTCATGATGTACTCTGCATATAAGTTAAATAAGCAGGGTGACAATATACAGCCTTGACATACTCCTTTTCCTATTTGGAACCAGTCTGTTGTTCCATGTCCAGTTCTAACTGTTGCTTCCTGACCTGCATACAGGTTTCTCAAGGGCAGGGCAGGTGGTCTGGTATTCCCATCTCCTTCAGAATTTTCCACAGTTGATTGTGATCCACACAGCCAAAGGCTTTGGCATGCAGACAGTGGAGTGCAGTCTGTTACACCGGCGGGCCCGAGGCAGAGTCTCCTCTTAGCCAAGGACCCCGACTGACTCCTGTGGAAACCTTATATACCTTGAGTGTACTCCTCCCCCGATTCCTTAAGCCTGGCCTGGGGAGTGTTAAAGGGAGATACAGTCAGGTTACAGCCGCGATTCATAACCAGAAGCCAGCTGGGTAGACACTGCAGCCTACACCAGTGGGTGCCATAAAGCTTACAAAGGTGACTGACTGTAGAGGGGAGTACTACAATCTTTTTGGCAATGCGAAATCTTGATATGGAATCTCATGTTTGTCAGTCTGGGAGGCCAGTTCGGTCAAAGACATCTTATCCCCATGGCTTCAGTTACATAGTCCTGAGGGAGAAGACTCTTGAGAGTCCCTTGGACTGCAAGGAGATCCAACCAGTCCATCCTAAAGGAAATCAGTCCTGAATATCCACTGGAAGGACTGATGCTGAAGCTGAAACTCCAATACTTTGGCCACCTGATGCGGAGAGCTGACTCATTTGAAAAGACCCTGATGCTGGGAAAGATAGATTGAGGGCAGGAGGGGACGACAGAGGATGTGATGGTTGGATGGCATCACCGACTCAATGGACATGGGTTTCGGCAGACTTCATCTCAGGCAGAGAGACGCCTCAGGCTGAGGGAGTTTCACCAGGCCCCTCTCCCACAATAAGCATTTTTGAGATAGAATGGCACAAGGTGTGTCATCCCCAGCCACAGAAACAGTTGACATGAATACTGATTTGTTGAGCCATTATCAACCCAAGGTTTGAGACAAAAGTTAGTCTTAGGCAGAACCAACTTGAATAAAGTGAGATCCCAAAGCAAGTACATAGTTTCATTAGCATAGCTGAAGAAAAACATTTCCATAAGAAAAACGCATTGGTTCGCTCAAGGTTTGAGAAAAGTTAAGTTCAGACAGAACCAGGTGTCACTTGCAGCTTATTTCTTCCTGCTGCTTTGGGGCTCTGGCCTCCCTACCGAGGCTGCTAACACTCTCAGTTGTTAGCATTAGCACCACCTGGCAAGCTCTCTTCATTTAACAGCTCAATAAAAATAAAATAAAAATCAGTTTCAAAGGGCAAGTGATCCTTCTTGTTGATTTTCCTCCAGTCAGAGATTCTGGACCAGCAACCTTTATCTGTGGATTTTCCATCATCAACATGTGTTCCTTGGGCTTATTTCACTCGGTCGTAAAGGGGAAATGTATGGCACATCACGGGGCGTGTTTTCATAGCCTGAGCGTTTACACGGCGAACACCCTTCCACATTCCATTTAGTTGCTGGGAACCACTTCCGTGTGAATTATCTGTCCTTAGGGCTCCAGAAAATGTGTGCCTTTTAGAGGCTGCAGGTGGGGTATCTGAAAGAACTCACCTTCTGAGCAGAGCCCTTGGTCCAGTGTTGTGCCTGTGCAGGGAGGCGGGCACAGGTGCGCTCACTGTCCCCGGGCCTGCACATGCCCTCTGGCTGCTGTGTCCTGGACTGCTGGACAAGTCCTGGCCATCCTGCTACAGCTGGCCTGCCTCTGCCCACATCAGGAGCACAGGCCTCCTGAGACCACCCATGCCAAAGACCCGCCTATTGTTGCTGGAGTCAGAGGACACGTTTGCCTGTGCCTGCGCTTATGCAGCTTCTGATCCAAGCCCTCTCGGTACAGTTTGAAAACTAAAGCCTAGAAAGAGGCAGATTGTCCGGAACACAGTATGTGAGCAGAGGCCAGTAGGAAAAGTGAGGACCCCAGCTCCCTAAGCCAGTTTGCAGTCCTATCCTTCATGCTTGCTTTGGAAGTGAGAGACCCTAAGTTCCTGGTGAACTCTACCAACCTGGCCCCATTTGGGCCATTATTCTCTGTGCATTTTCATGCTCACACAAGCAGGCACAGACAGAAATAGGGTCCCATGGTGGGGACGATGTGATGGTAAAGGAAGAGAACACACAGTGTCAGTGCTGGGAGCGCAGGAAGGGCTGGAGGCAGCTCTGCCATGGAGCAGGGGCCTGCACACCCCGCTCCTGGCAATGGGCGATGCGTTCAGAAGTCCAAAGCGCGAGGGGGATTCTCCACGTTCCCTGAGTCCTGTCTGGGTGTGGGCCCTCTCCACAGTGTTCTCCAGTGAACACTGGCTCAGTACAGTC